>NC_136059.1:938433760-938671154 GCF_964261635.1 Lissotriton helveticus
GGGAGCAGACCGAAAAAGTTTAAAGAGGACTGTGTGGTGGTGAACTTTTCCCATTCGGCTGTTCTCCCCAATGTTTTGTTAAATATTCTCCCCCCCCCCCAACGTAGGAGTGGCACTATTGTTCCCCTCACCTTAAAATTCTTTTACGGTGAGCGGCAAAATGTAACGTATCCCAAGAATATAGGGCCAAAGTGGGACACCTTGATGAATAGGTGGGGAGTAGGTGCCCAATATAACGAATGGGGGATTAGTTTGGGAAATAGGTTTGGTATTCTGTCAGGGCTAAACGACTGCGATTGACTCCAGGGGGACTGTAATACTGCACGTACTAGACCACCCCGGGCATGTGAAACGGATGATATTTTAGTTCACAGTCCCATTCATACAAGTGATACCTGCTTGCCCCGGTCTATCATAGAGGGCATATGTAATACCTTATCCACCCCAACAATAAACCATATAGTCCCATCTGTCATCCAGGAACCTGGTGGGGGGCAGGGTAACTATGGAGAGGGCAGTGGACCGTTCGTTTGGGTCGGGACCAATGGCCACCGCGATGTCGTGCCCAGCCGCGTTCCAGCTGTAACGGATCCAGTCCTTAGGATTTTCAGTTGGAACGTGGCAGGAATTGACAGGAAGCTGGCCCTGACAGACTGGAATGCTCTTGTGGAAGAGTATTCCATCTGTATTTTCCAGGAGACATGGAGCAGGGAGCCGACCCATAAGGTGGGATATTCTTCCTACTCTATTTCTGCTGTCTATCCGGTATCGGGGAGGGGACGCCCTTCGGGGGGCCTCCTCATTTGGGTGGCAACTTCTTTAAATTGTAGAGTAGAGGAGCACCAGACCAATTGCCCTGATCTCCTTAACATCACCTTAAAAGATGCCCGGGGACGCGCCATCTTGAATATTTATAACATTTATGCTCGGGGCACAAAGGGAGGTAGACAGTCGCCCACTATTGCTCTCCTGGTGGGCTTGCTAAGGTCATCTCCATTTAAATCATGTACCCTGGTTGCGGGCGATTTAAATTGTACGTTCGAGCCCTTGGGCTCGGACGACACCATGGTTTTGGAGGAGGAGGACCAAAGGAGGGGGATTCCGGTTCTAGAGCTAACCCTGATCAAGAGGTGGACTTAAGTGGCACTTCAGATTAACACCCTTAGTATGGAATTTGACCTGAGGGCCCTCAATGGGAGGACAAGCTCTGACAAGGCAGGAGCCCATACATACAATAGGCCCAACCACACGTCAAGAATTGATTACATCTTGCTTGACGTGTCCTTATGGAGCTCGGTGAGGGATATGGAAATTATCACGTCCGTTGAGAGCGATCACAACCTGCTCTCTCTTACTTTGACTCCCTGGTGGTCGGAGGGTAAAGAGGGCCTGAGGCCCCGTACCATCGCTAAACTTGGGAAACATATGTTTCGAACTGTGGTAAGAGGCTGAAGTGGGCAAAGCTCACCCTATCCGTGGAGAAGGTTGCAACTATAACACTACTTCTGGCCACAGCCCAATGCAACTTGGACTCTCTTGAGGGAGGGCCTGAGGAGGTGTCTGGGATCTTTTGTGACTTGACCACGGCCATAAGCAACTTGTTCAATGTTCCAACTAGACACAATGGGGCTAAGACACGGGCCCGCCCATTGAAAAGACAGGGCTGGTACACCCATAAATGCGGGGCAAGTAAGAAAGCACTGGTGGAAGCAGTCAAATCAAAGTCCCAAACTAGGATCAGGTCGGCTAGGAAGATCTACACCCAAACCCTAAAACTAGCGAAAAAGGAGTGGGAGGAAAAGTTCTGGGCGGACCTTCTGGATGCTAGCAAAGGAAAGGATGTTAGGGGCTTCTGGAATTTGGTGGGATCCAGGAACAGACCTGATGATACGTTGAGGACTTGCACTATCCCGGCCCAGACCTGGTTTAACCACTTCAGGGCCCTATACTCACCGGTAGAAGGGTCCCTCAATGAGCCATTTTCCCCTACCCCTTTGGCAGAGGACAGTGTTCTCGACCCCTTCACTTCACGGGAGGTCGTGAATGTAATCAAGTCCTTGGTACCCTTGAAGGCAGCTGGTCCTGATGGGCTTCCAGGGGATCTACTCCGTGCCTACCCGATTGAATGGGGCAATCTGGTAACTGCCCTTTTGAATGCTATCATGGAGGGAGGACCTGTTCCTGAATCTTGGAAAGGGGCAGAGGTTGTGCCCATATTTAAAAAGGGATGTCGGGACAATCCGGGGAACTATAGGCCGATAAGCCTGATTGACTCGACACAAAAGGTGGCGAGGAAGGCGATCCTGGGGAGGATTCTATACTGGGTGGATGAAAACCATATCCTGTCGGATTTTCAGGCGGGATTCCGCTCAGGAACAGGGACCATCGAACAGGTCTTCAGACTGATGCTACTGCGCTGGAAGGTGGTGGTGCTGGGCAAAGGCAGTCTCTATTTGGCCTTCATTGACTTGAAGACTGCCTTTGACCTGGTTCCTAGGGAGGAACTCTGGAGGGTTCTGCAGGGTCTTGGGTTGCCCCCTTACATTCTGTCGCTCCTGATCAAACTCCATACAGATAACTATGCCCAGGTGCGCTGGGGCCAGAATGGGGAAAAGACAGACAGGATCCCGATTTGTAGGGGCGTCCGACAGGGATGTGTGCTGGCTCCTACACTATTTTCCTTGTACGTAAATGGTGTGGTAGAGCACCTGCTACAAGAACCAGCAGATGCACCCTCCCTGGGGGGCATACTGATCCCTACCCTACTGTTTGCAGACGATACCCTCCTCATTGCCAAGACTCCCCAGGGTCTCCAGAAGCTTCTGAACCGTTTCCAGGAATTTTGTTCGGCAAGGGGTTTGGTGATCAATGTAGACAAGACAAAATACCTGATCATGCACCCACCACGGAAACTAGGACGTGCTCCAGTTTTAAACTCTGTCTCCCTTGAGAAAGTCTCTGAGTTTGACTATTTGGGAATACGCATGAGCGATGCTATGAGCTGGACACCCCATATTAACAAGATGGTTCTCAGCCATAAAAGGGTGGGGGCGCGCTGCTAAGGGAGTATCACGCCTCATCTAAACAGTCCGTGGCACCCGCAATTGACATTTACAAAGCAAGAGGAGTCACTGCAGCATTATACGGGGCGGAGCTATGGGGTCTTTGTAACCTGGAGGCTCTATCCAAGTCGGAGAACAAATTCTTGAAAGACCTACTGGCTCTCCCCTTGAGTACCCCCACAGTTCCGTTGCTTTTGGATGTGGGCTGTAAATCGATCAAGGATCAGGCTCGCCTCCGGCCACTGCTTTTATGGGCCCGTTTGTGGAGGGTCCCAGAACTGAAATCATATGCCGATGGGCTGTCTGAGGTGATGGGAATGGGGGGCTGGTACAAGATTAAGTGGTTAAGGGATATCAAAAACCTCTTGGGGGAACTGGGTTTGGGGGCTTCTTGGGCTACAAAATCTTCTCCAACCAAGGCTATCCTGAAAAAACTGTATTGGGAATGGGTCACCTCGCAGCTTATTGGTAATTCCCGTCACTGCAATTCCACCGCAGCTTTTCTAAGAATTAAGGACGTGGTGGCCTACGAACCCTACCTGGATTTGATTACCATGCCAACTGACAGGTCTCTTTACTTCAAGTTTAGAGTAGGCACTCTTCCGATAGGGGATCTCCTTTCAAGATGGAAAATGCCTGTCCAGTTTTCGCCTTTTTGTGCCCTTTGTTCCACAAGGCCCGAGACGGTGGCACATATCCTCTTTGAGTGCTCCGATTATTCTCGACCAAGGAGGTGTTGGCTTAAACCTCTCTGCAGACTATTAGGGACACGCCAGCACATGGTGGCGTTACGCATTTTAATAACTGATACTTCCCCCCCTATAGTCTGTGGTGTCTCAAAATGTTTAAAATGGGCATGGTTGATTCGCTCTAAAAGACTGTCTATTTCAATTTAATTCATTCTTAACTAACTTATTGTATGTACCAATGACATGTTTACTTGTTTTAATTCTCGAATGCATTTTTAAATTGATGATTTGTAGTTTTATACATGTATGTAATGCTTTTAAGATATATTTGCATATCGAAATAAAGCTATCAACCATATATATATATATATATATATCAGTAATTTAAAATATAAAAATAAATTCGATAATAGATTAAAACATGAAACTATTAAAAAATATTCAACCTTAAATTTCCCAATACAATCAGTGCAACAGTAGGGAAGGTGTTGGATAGCAAAATAATTACATTCACTATTCCCACTCCAGTGAGAGCAACAGTGGTGAAAGTGTTGGATAGCGGAGGTGAAAAAATTACTATTCCCAATCCAAAGAGTGCAACAGTAGGGAAAGTGGTGGATAGCGGAGGGGTTAAAAATTACTATTCCCACTCCAGTGAGAGCAACAGTAGGGAAAGTGTTGGATTGTGGGTAGGGAAAATTACTATTCCCACTCCAAAGAATGCATCAGTAGGTAAAGTGTTGGATAGCGAAGGGGTAAACATTACTATTCCCATGCCACTGAATGCAACAGTAGAATAACTATTGGATAGCGTAGGGGTAAAAAATGTTATTCCCACTCCAGTGAATGCAACAGTATGAAATGTGTTGGATAGCGGAGAGGTAAAATTACTATTCCCACTCCAGTGAGTGCAACAGTAGGGGAAGTGTTGGATAGCCAAGGGGTAAAAATTACTACTCCCACTCCAGTGAGTGCAACATTAGGGAAAGTGTTGGATAGCTGAGGGGTAAAAATTACTACTCCCACCCCAGTGGGTGCAACAGTAGGAAAAGTGCTGGATAGCGGAGAGATCAAATTACCTATTCCCACTCCAGTGAGTGCAACATTAGGGAAAGTGTTGGCTAGCGAAGAGAGAAAAATTATTATTTACACTCAAGCAGTTAAAACAAAAATAAAGAACATTACAAATTAACATTAAATACACGTATTTAAAAAAATTCTTTTAAACTAGAATTTTTTTACAAACAAATAAATTAATTAATACATACATGTATTTATTGTATTTCCTACCCTAAAACACCACTCCAATAAGAACACACTTCAACTTTTTTTATTTTTCATTTCCCCCCAAAATCAACATAATTAATAATCAATGTATTAAATATTATTAATAAACAAAACTAATAAACATTATTGACTACACACACTTTAACACTATGATAGCCACAAAACACACCTAAATTAAACTCTAAAATAATAAAAACACAATTAAAACGTATTTATAAATTAAAAACTATTATTAACAAGTAATAATACAATAATTAAAATGTATTTAATACCCACTCTTTACGCTTTTAAAAGAAAAAACAACAGACAACAAAAGAAAACATTACCCAAAATACATATCAAATAATTAACATTAATTAACAACTATACAATATTTATTTAAATACAAGCTATTTCCAACCCTTTACTCCTATAAACACCAGAACACAAACCTAAAATTAATTACACAATTACCATAATTAATTACCAATTAAATAATTAAAATGAATTAGCATCCAATTATTAATTCATCAATTAAAAATAAATATCTTCCCACTCATAACACCTACAAACAACACACACCTAAAATTAATTACATAAATACACAATTACCATATTTAATTACCAGTTAAATAATTAAAATTAATTAACAGCCAACTACTATTTCATCAATTATTGCTTCCCATCCTTAATGCCTATAAACATCACAACTGACACCTATAATTAATTACACAATTACCATGATTAAGTACCAATGAATTAATTAATAATACATTACTTTACATATGTAACACTATAACATCTAAATTAAACAAATATTAATAAATGAAAAATAATCAATACATTTAATATAATTAAATTACTTCCCACCCTATTCCCCTATATACCCACAACACGCAAAACTAAAAACGCAAAATTCTAATAATTTTGTTTTCATAACTTCTAAATATTTAACACATATATTAAAAGAACAAACAATTCTGATACAAAAAATATACAACACATACATATAAAATATATGCTAAAACACATAACATTAATAAACAATATTTTTAACACTATATTTTTGCAAACGATAATAAACACTTCGATATTTTCAAAATCGATATTACTTACCGTAAAATATTCTTGACCACGATATTCTTGTTGTCGATATTTCTGACCGACGATATTTTCAACTCAATATTTGTGCAACTCGATATTTTTAATAAGATATTCTGTCTCTGCCCCGGTTGTTATGTAGCAGTAAATGTGGGTGAATGTAGCAGTACAACTGTCACTCACTATGTTCAATGTGAAACTTGTACGTTTATTTTTTAACAAACTCATAAATACTTTTTTTGAGTTGCCAATTTGTAGACTTTCAGGGTAATATAAGCCCCTCCTATGAATTAAGGGAGACATTTCCCAAAAGTAATTTGTCAGGCTATTACCACATTAGAAGAAGCAACCCCATGTGATGTTTCACCCTTATTATACCATTAAAATCAGTAAGCACAGTATTCATAGTCCATAGTCAATAAAGCATGTTGATTTTTAAAAATGTGAGCCAGAGTTTTTCTACAATGCAAAGGCCACAAAATGCAGCCATATGATCAACCACAAGGAATTTCCACACTCCAAATAGCAAATGTTACAGCTCTGGCCATACCTAAAAACAGTGTAAACTCTCTGGGATCATCATTTTTAGGAGTCTTAGCACCAGTTTTACATGGGCATCCCCTGCGGGGCTACTGCACTACCTGAAGCCCCCAAATACATTTCTTTTCAAATTGGTGGTGCTGTTGCCTCTCCTTTGGGCACCATAAGGGAACAGGACATACGACTCAAACCCCTCTCTGACATAATAGGGTGCTCCTCTCCTGTTTCAATGAATAATAGATAAGCGGCCTGGAAGAGGGGTAATGCATCTTTGAGCCACATTTGTTTTGGGGATTTAGATGTGCCCAGTCCCAACCAGGGCATCCCAAGCAGGAGCTCATGCGAGGATCCTCAATCTTCTTATGCACCAGCGAGCTCCACGCATCAGCGTGTGCACCTCCTGTGCTGAGAGCCGGAGCAGTTTGTCTTCTGCTCCTGCCCATGTGCATAATCAACGCAGTCCTGTGCCCTAGAGCCAGGGACAGGAGGGGCCGATGTGACCAGCCCCCTGCACAGGCTTGCATAGGGTGGATAACAAACTCTGCCCTTGGTCTCTATCCCAGGGAATGGGGGGCCAAGGATACTATGGGGCCCAGGGATGGGTCCCATGGCCAAAAGAACTTTTGGGGAGGGGGCCCCACATAGACTCCCTCTCCTGTTAATGTACTCATATGCGTTTGCATCGGCCAAAATGGGGCTTGACACTCCATGATGGAATTTGAAGGAGATCGGGTAGAGATCCCACGCACTCAGATTCACTTGGGTATGATTTCTAAAATAGGAAATATTTGAAGCAGCATATCTCTGGCTCCATAGAGCAGATTTCTTTCATCCTTGGTATACTTTGCTCATGATGGCCAGCATTTTCTTAAGGGTGCTTTGCATGGGAGGTGGATTTTTACTGCTCCCTGCACCAGATCACTCCTCTGTTTGGCTTGTGGTGACATTATCCTCCTGGTTAGGGCATGTTGAGCAGCTGATCTGCAATCAGCCAGCAAAACAACCTCCTTGCCCCAGAGTCTCCTAGCTTCATGAAGGGTAGCAGTAGAGTCCAAGGACAGTCCTCAAAAGTGGTAAGGGAACCATTCAGGGTCCCCTAGCAGGTCCTTTACTCCAACTGGTCCTCAGGGGCACAAGGGGCGCCAGCGCTACTGACTATGGTCCTAGTGCTGGGGGTCAGCTGCAGTCAAAGTCTATCTTTGCAGATCATCTGGTTGCTTCTCCTTCCAGCTGGGCATCCGTTTGATGCTGTTGCTCCCAAGTGCAGGGTCTTCTCATCAGTCTCTCCCTTGTGCAGGGGTTTTTAAGTGGGAGTGGAAAGGTTTATAGGCCAGGCAGCACTAGCCAATCCTTTGATGCCACATCTTCTCTCCACCGCTGCCACAACCCTCCTGCACAGCTTTCTGAGACAATCCAACCCCACCCATAGCTGACACTGCTGCCTGATCCCTTCCCACCAAAACGTCAAATGCAAACCCATTCTGTGCTGGCTCCAAAGGTCTGGACTTCCTCCTTAGGTTCCAGGGGGCCTGGGCTGTCCCACCCCAGGTGTAGTGTGGCAAGCTAATTATTAGATGGTGATTTACTTCCCACCCCTTCTTTTCACAGGAACTAGGTCAATCACTGTTAATTGTCCTACTGCGTATGGGGATGCCTTTGATCCCTCTGCTGGGGAGCAGATAAATTAGCTTAGCCCAGAAGGGGGGACACACCCCTGGAATCTGATTGGTCCTATAAGATGAATAGGTAGGATTTGAGGACTGTAGATTCAAAATGGGATGCAAAGTTTTCCCTGACTGAGACTTCATCGGACCCTATAGGCCTAAGTGGAGCAAAACTGAACTTTAGGACAGATTTTGCCTACAACGTGTACTACAATGAAAACACCATAGACTTTCAGTGAGCACTATAAAGTCGCACTATGAATGTTCATTCTTATTATAAGGCCTACCCCAGGTCAGTACCGATCCCTGAATAGCCTCTTTTCCTATATGCTACCTGTGTGCAGATACTGGAATGCACACAATAGTAGTCTCACACGTGCAGCCTGTGCGTGCTCATGTGCAACCAGCCCAGTACCTCTTACCTTAGTGGCACAGCCAAGGCCTTTTCCCGAAAGATGGACACTGGCGGCTAACATGCTCAGCTCAATTACAGTGAATTTACCATGAGTGAGACTCAGGTAGTGAGAATTACTCACAATATAAGACCAGCTGTTTTTTAGGATGACAAAAGATGATGAAGCTATAGCATGTATGTGCGAGGATCAACTCAAGGAACTCTAGAGACTGAGTTCTACATTTCATCCAAGGTTTAAAGGAGGGGCCTGGGTGATGTTCCACAAATGTTCGTCCATGGTGTTCCTCTTCCTGTGTTTATTTATTTGTCACACAGGTACGTCAGCGAAGCTTGAAACTAGAGGAGCAACAAATACCATAGAGGACATTCTGTCCTCTGACCCTACTTTTACTATTGTTTTAAATATTTATAGAGAGCAGGTCTTGGCAGCATAGCACTGTACACGACTGTGTCAGCTTGGACTAGGCATAACCAAGGAATGGCCCATGCTTTGGGCCTCCCATAAGCTTTTTCAGCTACCACATTAAGGGCAAGATTGATCATTTGCCTAAGCATTCACAGACTTTGTCTTTTATTTGTGCCAGCATTCACATGGTACAGACTACCTGATAAATATACTTGTTTTCATAATATTCAAATTACTTCTGATCAGCAATTACATTGTATGTGTTCATACACACTGAATGTTCACAGCTTAATATTCACAAATGTATGCCGTGCTTTTGTGAGTTGCTGCCAATGGTCCTCTTTCCCTACCTGGCATTCTGGATGCTTCAATGATGTTTGAAACTTGTGACCTTGCAGACATCCTCACTTGCCCCATACAATGGCACATGTTCCTTCATAAACCCTTCAGTGGTTCTGCATCTTTTTTTCTCCCACTTTCATAACTTTCAATCGGTTATCCTTGGTTCCTTCATGTTTCTTTGACCTCAGGAATTAAAAGACACTTTTGCCATCAAACCTCCGCATCAAGCTATGTCTCGCACAATGTGTAATACATTGATTAGACATCATCTACTCTTCTATATTCTTATGAATACCCACAGGTTGATCCCTACCTAGGTATCATCCAAGTATGGAAAACCAAACGTTGGCTTCAACTAAATTGGTTAAGCTAGAGGTTCTCCGGGAAATCATCTGGAGGAACATGGCGGCAGGCTGACGCCGGCCGCATGAGCTGGATGAGGCGGTGCAACACTAGAAGGAAAGAGCACTGGAAAGCGATACAGAACGGTCCAGCGACTGATAATTACCGGGTGAGAATGTCGATACTTTCTTTTCTCCCCCGCACAGCAGTATTGTAAGTGGTGTTTTCCTTTTTTCTCTTCGGTTGATGTTGGCATGGCTTCTGACGGGAGCTGTGCCGTCTAGGACCCGGGAGCCGGGAGAAAGCTCGGCGATAGACCCGGATGGGCAGAGAGGCGGAGCCGGTGTCTGCAGAGCAGGAAGTCGGGTCCGCGCTACCTGGAGGGCTCAGAGTGCGTTGGGCCAGACTTTGGATTCGTGCTTGTGTAGCCGTGGGAAAGACTGTCTTTCGGGGGCTGAATTCCAGAGCCTGCTCGTTGCAGGTTGGGGCTGCTACCCCACAGTGCTGTGCGGGAGCTGATTGTCACCCGGTAAGGTGGTTTCAGGCTGGGTGGGTGCGGAAGCAAGACTGCATGGAGCAGGAGCCTATATATGCCCATTCAGTTATTCCAACGAGGAGTTGAGGGGCAACAGGGAAAGAAACAATAAACCAAGGTCCCTCAGAGAAGATTGGGGAGTCCAGTCAAGGGGGGAAGGCGAAAGGGAGCGCTGGTATTAAATGCCAGTTCTGGATCAGCAGAGGGAGGTAAGGAGAAATAGGTACCAGTTAAGGACCCAACACAAATTAAAACTAAGGGGGTCCTAGAACATATGGAAGGATCTGAGGTAACCCCATTGACACCACGCAAAAAGAAGGCTGCGAAGATTGGGGATATCACAAAAAAAAAAAAAAAGAACCGGGGGCAGCCCACCTATCTCAGAAGAGTACACCATCTCTTAAATCCTATTTTAAAATCATGGAGCAGGTAGCAAATTCAGCTAGGGCTAAAGATGGGGTACAGGCTGGGCCTTACAAATACAAGATAATGCTCCTTTTATAACGCTTGAAAATCGCTTTTCCCCATTTGCAAGCATAATAAGTTCGGAAGGCAGCTCAGGCGGAATAAGTGAGGATAATACCCTGGATCTAAGGTTAATCAATGACGGGGGACCTTCCAGCCATTCCATTAACATGAACGCTGATCATGATAATACACCTATCCCTTCCCCCCTCTTCAAGCCCTTCAGGCTCCTTCAATGTTTCTTGTCTCTCAGCTTTTACAGGAGTCATCAGATGCAGACTGCAATGCCCAATTTCAAACCCAAGCTCAAGCTCAAGCTAAAGTCCGAGGGGATTTGCCGCAGTTGGATTTTGCTAATAGTGATAGGGACAGTTTAGGTTCCTTGTTGCAGTCATTAAGGGGCGACCTTATGACTAAGTTTGAAATATCTGAAACAAATCAAAAAGGTATCCACAACAAGTTTGATGCCCTGGGGTCAAAACTGAAGGACATCTGCACACGTACAGGATCACTTGAGCTTAAGGTCGCCACATTGTTGAAGTCTATTCAAGGGAACTCCAAAGATATAGATGCTTTAAAGACCCAGAACCGGTCCCTTGGGATGGATATGGACAGGATGGAGAAGCAGGCCCGTAGGAACAATCTTAGAATCCTGAAGATTCCAGAGGGGGAGGAGATGGATAACATTAAGGGGTTTGTACGCAAGTTATTAAGAGATGGGGTCTTAAAAGATCAGCTAGATATTGATTTAGAGGCCGAGATACAAAGGGTACATAGGGACCCCTTCAGGCTGCACCCAGACAGAAAAGCACCCAGGAAAATTCTAGTTAATTTTCAGACCTATAGTGTTAAGGAATTAATTTTAGGTAGGTGCCTATCACGTTCTACTCTCCATCACCGGGCAAACCCATATCAAATTTTTTCGGATATTGGGGGAAGAACAGCGCAAAGGCAGTGGGAGCTGGGTTCCAGAATGCCTGAACTAAGATCACTCGGAGCGCAAGTTCAAATGAAGTTCCCTGCATTATTGAAAATAATGTGGAAGAACAAAATGTACAACTGTAGCCAACCCGAAGATTTTGATGACCTCCTATCTCAGATGAAAGTGTAACAAGTGAAGGTCGATAAGTCTTACATCGGACTACCGGGGAGAAGGAGAAGTTTAGAGGGTTTGGAGAGAATGGGTGAAGGTAGGGGTAAACGATAGAGATGAAAGCAGAAGAAGAAATGGGGAAAGAGGGTAAAGTTAAAAAAAAAAGACATAAAGAGAGTTATAGAGATTTAAAAAATATATATATACACAGTAGGAAGAGGCATAGTATTGTGTCGCTTTCCTGATTCTATTTTGTTGGTAAAAAAATAGTTGTTGTGCCGCCCCGTGAGGGTTCCTAAAAGGCGGTTCCAATGCCAAGTATCACGGGTGAGTGCCTCAGGGGAGGGCCATGGGGGTGTTATAGAGGGGGTGGTGGGAGGGGAACAAAATTGAAAAACTGTCCTCATGCAAAATAAAAGAAGTTTCCTTTTTAAAAAGCTCTAGATGTATGGCGTTTACGGGTAGGTTATGATCAGGTCAACTAACATAAAACTCCTCTCCTGGAACGTGAATGGCCTAGTGGGAGGCTGGGAGCTATCCCGCGTTTGTGAATTTTTCAAAAATACTGAAGCCTACGTTTATTTATTGCAGGAAATCCACCTGGAAGCCAAGGCTTGCGAACAAGCCTTTAGCAAATTGGGTTGGGTGCAGGAAGTGTTATGCTCAAGGCAAAAAGGGTGTACAAGAGGCGTAGCTATTGTTGTTAGGGCGTATATGGGGATTAAGGTTCAGAAATGGGATACCGACCAGTCTGGTAGATGGCTGGTGGCAACTCTCTCCATATGTGGGTCAATGTTCACTTGTGCTGTATATTATGGCCCAAATGAGGACAATTCCGGTCCTCTCTTGAAACTTGGAGCTAGCCTATTACATACCTCGGCTCCGGTCATACTTGGTGGAGATTTTAATCTAGTTGTTGATAAGCAATTGGATCGGACTTCCAAAGTGAAATATTGCGTCCCAACCAAAACATTTTCCACACTCAGGAACATTATGAAAGACTTTAACTTGCTTGATTTCTGGAGAGTAAAATATGGTACTACAAGAGAATATTCTTTTTATAGTAAAAGGTACAAGCAATATTCGAGGATAGATTACATTCTGGCAGATTGGAGGTTGCTTGTAGATACAGGATCGATTTGCCATATTCCAGTGGGTATTTCGGACCACTCGGTTGTCGAGCTAGTACTTAACTTGGGGTCTAAGAGTATAGTGAAAAGATGGACACTTTATAGGACACTTTTACTAGATGAGAGGGTGAAGGTAGAGTTAAATGATAAAATAACTGATTTTTTCAGTTTTAATATAGGTTCCTCTACCGAACAAGTTGTTTGGCAGTCCTTTAAGGCCTACCTGCGGGGGGTATTCAGCTCTCTAATGATCTATAGGAGGAATACCAGTAAGAAAATATAAATAGATGGCCTCAAAGCTATTAAGGAGAAAGAGGTAGAAGTACAGCAGGCTGCCTTGATGGCCAGGGAGGGTATCCCCCAATTGGAGAGGGAGTTGCTCAGATTTCAAGCAGAGTTTAAAGCTAGAAACGATAAGATCATTAAGGAAAGGTGGGAGGTTAGTAGAGTACAGAATTTCGCCTGCGGCGAAAAATGTGGATCCCTCCTGGCATGGAAGTCGAGGACAGAAAGGGTTAGAAACAATATCAAGAATTTGACACAAAGGGAGTCAGGGCTATTGATATCAGAAGATGAGTTGATCAGGGAGGAGGCCAGGGCATTTATGCAGGGTCTATACCAAGAGGAGATCAGGCATGGACCAGAAGCAGTTAGGACCTGGTTAGACTGTAGAGATTTACCCCAATTCTCTGAACAGGATAAGATATATTTAGCTAGTAAAATTACGGAGGGGGAAATAAGGGAACAACTAAAGAAAATGAGCCGCGGTAAAGCCGCTGGTCCTGATGGACTACCGGTTGAAGTGTATTCCGGCATCCTAGAGATAGTTGTGCCGGTGTTAAAGGCACTTTTTAATAGAAAACTTATACAAGGTGATTGCATCCCCTCATCATGGTCAGAAGCCACTATAACATTGATTGTTAAACAAAATAAAGATCCACAAAAAATTGAGTCATACAGACCAATTTCATTATTAAACTCTGATCTGAAGATCTTCTCTGGGATACTGGCCACTAGATTAGCCAGAACTATAAAAGCAATTATACACTCAGACCAGAGAGGGTTTATACCAGGGAGGCAGCTCAACGAGCTTACTTTCCAGGTAATTGGGGCAATCGACTTTGCGAAGAAAAAGGGGTTGCCACTTGCCATCATATCAATCGACGCTGCTAAGGCGTTCGACCAGGTCAACTGGGAGTATCTCTGGGCGGCCATGACAAGGTTCGGGTTTCCATCAATCTTTATTGAAGGAGTTAAATCTTTATATCTGAACCCTCGAGCAAAGGTTCTAGTTAATGGGGCATTATCAGAATGGTTTAGTATCTCTAGAGGTACTATGCAGGGATGTCCCCTGTCCCCCTTTTTGTTTGATATTTATATTGAGCCTTTTGTTTGTGCACTTAGAACGTACCATATTATTTTACCTTTTAAAATTGCAGATCTAGAGCTTAAAACCGCTTTATATGCGGATAATCTTCTCTTGTATACTTCAAATCACATTGATGCAATTCCGCGGTTATTTGAACTGGCTGAGGAATTTGGCAGTCTCTCTGTTTACAAAATTAACAGAGAGAAAACAGATATAATGGGGTGGAATAACTTATCTGCCATACAGGGGGCCAGAGAACAGATTAGGTACTTAGGAATACACTTAACCCAGAAGTTGATAGAAATCCCTAAGATCAGTTGGCAGAAGGTAGCTAAGGAAGTTTGTAAGCTATTGTTAAGGTGGGGAAGTCTGCCACTGAACATCTATGGGAGAGTTAATCTTGAGAAAATGACAATCCTCCCTAAAATAACCTTCCTGTTTAATACAATTCCGCTACCATTTAATTTTAAGGATATCGCTAGCCTTCAAGGGAACATTGGTTCTTTTATATGGGCCGCAAAAACACCCAGGATAGCCTGGAAGAAATTAAGGAGAGGGTTGAAGATTGGCGGTTTGGCTCTACCCGATTTATTTTTATATTGCCATGCCTTCCACTTTAAGAATTTTAGAATATTGGCCAATAAATTAGATTCTTCCTCACAGGGCGTCTTTTCCAGGCAATGTTGCATGATCAGCCACAGGGTCAGAAATTTTTCTTTTTAAATTCGGGGACCCCGAATTCTACAAAAAAGTCTGTCTTAAGATCTTGTTGGCAGCTCTTAAGAACTGAGGATACATCAGGAGAGTCTAGGGGATACCATATTACAATCTGCAGGCTCCTATCTGGGATTCCCCTGGCACTCCTGATTGCTTCTTAGATCAATTGTGCCAGCCACTTAAAGTAGCTGGTATTAAGACATGGGGTGACCTTTGTTTAAACTCGCAGCTTATGAATTGGGAGTCCTTTACTAATTTAACAAATGGGACCTTAACTAGATTCAAGTTTTACCAGCTCTCTGCTTGGTGGGCAAGAAAATCCTGGGGGATTGGAGAAGATAGCTTGCCCCTTGATTCCATCTGTAGAGCGGGAGTTTGGAAACGTGAGGTCTCCTTTTGGTATAGGATGTTCACTGAAGTAAAAGACAGTTTGGACGTTGAACTGGTGAACCTTTGGGGTAATGTCCTAATTGGAAGCGGAGAGGAGATACAGAAAATCTGGAGTGACTCTTTTACTATGTCTCAGAGAATATTTAAACCAGCGAATTTGAGGAGAAATCACCTTTATACAGCTTATAGGGTGTATTGGACACCGGCTAAACTATCCAAGGTGACAACAAATACATATTACTGTCCCAGATGCAAACATCCGGCTGCGGACGATCGACATATGTTTATGGACTGTCCAAAGAACTCTATGTACTGGGCTGCGGTATGTGGCTTCCCAGAGGAGGTCCTATCAAGGCCCATTGTTTTCAACCTTAGACTGGTTTTTTTTGGGTTGCCACTGGGCTATAACATGAATAATTCTGCCTCAAAATTTTTGTTCTATGTGATAGTTATTGCTAGAAGTGAAATTTGTAGAGTATGGAAGTCGGAGGCTCCACCTATATTTGCGGATTGCTTAAAAAAACATCATTATGATCAGTCAGTCAGACATGGCTTGTGATGAAGCGAGTATCAATAAAATCTGGTCTGCATTAGAGGCCTGGAGGAAGAACTAATACTGGTCCAATGATTATGCCAGAGGTTTGTTGTCCTGTCCTCCCTGGTACCTATGTCTGTTCAGCTAGGGGAACGGGAGTTGGACTAGGAGACAGCCTTACCTCTGGGTGAACTCTGCATGCCAGACACAGACACCTGGGGCGGTAATCGAGTATGTTTGTGTGGAAGGCGCAGAGAGATCCCATCTAGAGTTTATATTTTCTGGTGGCATGTATGAGGACAAAAAAAAAAGGTAGAGGTTCTACTTCAAATAAGATACTCAAAACCCTGCACATAAACCAATCTATGTGCTCTCTTTGGCTACATCAACCACTTAAAATATTTCCCAGAAATTTGCATGTCAATTTTAACCTTGAATTTAGGTCAATATCCTAATGTGAGATTGATCATCCAAATAAACTGAAGGTTGTGAAAATCTGACTGTTCTCATAAGCCAATTTAAACGGCTTCTAACTTCATATCTCCCTTTCGCATATTTACCATTTCCCCAATCAACTGTAACAAAGATACAACAGGAGTCCCCACCGCCAAATTTAGTATCTACTTCCTAGGTTTCTTAAAACCCCATCCCTTTCTTTCTGTGGAGACACACCAAAGAGCTGACCTTTACTGATATCCAGATCAATAAGCTGAGCAAGGAAACTTGAAAAATTCCTTCGAAATCCAATGTCACATCAGCTCCGAAGGCTCCTGCAGTTGCCACAGTCTTGCATAAGGAAATGTCATGAAGCCTCCCAAAAGTGATTGTCACGTTAGTACCACTATATTAGATCCACTGAATGGATGGATTCTGAAAGCTACTTCTAGGACAAACAAATTACTAGTAAACTGTTCAAGTTATTTATTCACTGTATCATGACCACCTGAAAATATTACCGATCAGGTGACACTTCTCCTGTTACTGATAATTTGGAGTGATGATGCTCCTTCTGAATATACAAAATTGTTGTGTGACCTAGGCTTGACGGTTGCAAGATGTAATATTTACCATCAATAGATAGTGTATGGCTACAGATATATATGTTCATGAAGAACATAGATGCCTACAGACATTTGATAAGGTTTGTGGTTTGTGGGTTGGATATCAGGGCTTTAATTGAATCTTGAATGTCCGGTTACCATGGGAGTGTGTCCTGGCCCATGTAGGGAGATGTTCTAAGTCTATAAATGCTGTTTGAATTCCACCTTACCATCTTCAAAACAGTGAATTAGTAAGGGTAATAGTCCCATTTCTGGAATTGCTATACCTGGTCTGTCTTTCTGTAATTTGCTTTTCACTGCCATTCTGCAGCATTGATAACAATATGCTGTGTATGTTTATTAGGCCTGGGCAAAGCACTACGCTACGCTCGCGTAGTTTGCGAAATTTGCGCTACTTCACACTATGCGAACTGCACGTAGCACAGTGCAAACACGCATAGCGTAGCGTAGTGCGGCGGTCATTTTTTGCTTGCTCGCAGCCTCAACGTCAAGTTGGCGACCGCAAGCAAGCAAAATGAAATCCCGGTGAGACTTTTTCCTCGTTCGCGATCAGCAACATCAAGTTGCTGATCGCGAGCATGTAAAATAAACCTACCGGCGAGATTCTCAACGCTGGGAGGTCAGGTTTCTCATTGCAAGTGGTCGCGTATGCTCGCGACCGCTCACGATGAGAAACTACCAGTCCGCGTTGAGAAAGCTGCCGCTTGTTAGACCTGGCATCATTGGCATGAGTCTCTCCTCCATTTTTTCTGTTTGCCTCCTCTGTTTACGATGTTTTTGCTGGTAAATGCTTTGGGCACTGTGCCACTGCTGATCAGTGCCACAGTGCAAGTGCTCCCTATGTGAAATTGCTGTATTGATTGAATTCCATGTTTGGCTTATTTGGTTTACTGTCAGTCCCTAGTAGAGTGCACCAGGAGTGCCAGGGCTTGTAAATACAAATGCTGCTAGTGGGCCTGCAGCACGTGTTGTGCCACCCACAAGAGCGGCCTAGTAAAAGTATGTCTGAAGGTCTACCATTGCTAGACCACGTGCAGTCTGGTACTGTCACGCAGACTGCGCAAGTACACCTACTTGCCAGTCCCTAAACCTTCCCTTAACTTCATGTTAGTCACCCCTATGGTAGGCCCACGGGCAGGGTGCATTGTAAGCATAAGGTAGGACAAGCCTGACAAGGTTGGCATGTCCTAATAGTGAATTACAGCCATATTCGTTTTTCACTATTGTAAGGTAACCTGCTCTCCATCAGTTAGAATGGGCTGCCAGGATTATTAATGCTATAATCCTAGCGGGCTCGGGGAGCATGGTGCAATGTCGAGTTTGGTATCCCTGAACTCAGGGTTTAATAACGCATCCGTTTGGGTGGATGGTTTTTGGACTCTGTGTTTGAAAATAGCACTTTTAGAAAGTAGCTATTTTCTTGTCTAACTGTCTACCGGTCTCTGCTGGTTCTGGTGTGCGTGTGACAGGAGCTGGGTGGCTCCAGAGGTCTGAATGAGTCAGTGTGGGATGAGTGGGGCATTTGCATTGAGAGTAGGGGAAGAGTAGCTCCTGATAGCCTGCCCTGCCTGATACAATGCTGGCTCCGCCCCCCTGCCAGGCGACTGATGACTCTGTGCCTGCCTGGGACTTTCCTGGCCCACCTCCTGCCGGGCAACTGATGGCCCTGCCCCTGCCAGTGACAATGCTGGCTCCGCTCCTGCTGGGCGGCTGAAGACTCTGCCCTGCACAGTGAATAGGCCAGGTGCTTCGGCCTGGCAACACCCACAACAAACCCAAGATGGGGGGAAATTCCCCTGCATGGACAAAGGGATCAAAGCCAAAAAGGGGTATAAGAGAAGGACCCCTTAACCAAGAATTTAGATCACTTCTGACAAGGAAACCTGAACCAAGGACAAGAAGCCTGCTGATCTAAGGACTGCCTACCCCTTCTGCCAGAGTGCTGTTTGTTGGGGGAATCCTGCAGTTGCTTCTTTATTTTTGCCAAGGAACCAGGAGAGAGGAACTGAGTGTGTACTCTCAAGCTTTGCTCAAGAAAATCTCCAAGGGCTGGAAGAGTGCCAGCCTCCTGTTGAAGTCCCAGGGCTAAAGGACTTCATCTATTTGCTAAAAGTGCTTGTTGCTGGAACCTGAAATCCAGCACCTCTGAAGAATCCAGCAATCTCGACGCCGACGGACGCCGCCGAATCCAGCTCGACATCGTGAGTAACGGCTCCAGTGTCCCGCACCTTCGACGCCGGCTGCCGGGCCCGATCGACGCCAGTAGCGACGCCAGTGAGTAGCGAGTTCGGCTCCAGCTCCAAGTGACCCTGTGTCGACGCCGCTGCTGATCGCATCAACATCGAGCCCTCTCGACGCCGTGAGCGCTGCTCACTCTTGCAACATCGACATCGACGACGCCGTATCCTGCTTCACCTCGTGAGCGCTGCTCCTGCCTGACTTCGGTCGACGCCGCTGCAGATCGCCCGACTCCGAGGCCCGATCGACGCCGAACACGCGACGCCGGACATCTCGATGCCGCTGATCATCGAGTGCTTCACTTTTCCAAGGTACTGTGTTGTGGGGGTCTGTGCGACTCCGGGCTCGACGTAGCGCTCCTCGCGGTCGACGCCGAACCTTTGGATTAACTTTGCCTCGACGTCGTGTGACTCCTGTGTGGGTTACATTGTTGCCAAGAACTGTGTTTTAAAGAGGAAGAGTTGCTTTTGATACTAAAGACTTTGTGCTAAGAAGAAACCGTGCTTGAATTATTATTTTTCCTTCCAAGAGTATTTATTAAGACTGTGGTATATTTTTGTCGTTATTTGGTCTTGTGCTAAGCCTTATATAAAAATCCTTATTTTTATAATACTACTGTGTCGTGTCCATTTGTAGTGCATTCACTTTATTACTGTATGTGGTCATAAATGCTTAACGCACTGCCTCTGAGATAAGCCTGTCTGCTTTGCCAAGCTACCAAGGGGGTGAGCAGGGGTTATCTAAGTGTGTGATCCCCTTGCCCTGACTAGAAAAGGTGTGTCCCTATTTGTCAGAAGTGTATACCTCTGCCAACTAGAGACAGCCGCTTCTAACATTGGTGGGTCGGCGGTGATGATTTGAACTTTGCATTTATGACCCATGTGCAGTGATTAGTGTACGCTACATAGTGAAAGCAGACCATAGCGCATTCACAATCTACTTGGTTGGATATTCTATTTTTGTTCTCCGCTTTCCTGGAACTTGATTTTTGAAACTGCCAGTTTTGACCATGAGTGATGCCGGAGTCACTGCCCCTGTTGTTGTGGAGGAGTTTGATAGGAGTAAGATAAAGGATTACAAGTCACAGCAGCTGAAATCCTTTTGCAAGCAATTTAAAGTTCCTACAACAGGCCTCAAAGTTAAGGAAGATTATCTTAAAGCATTGCAGGCCTGGTTAGAGGCCAGAGATTCCTCTGATCCGGTGGTGGTACCGACAGGGGAAGGGGAAGAGGAGGTGCCAGTGAATGGGCCCCCCTCCCCTCCTGGCAGCAGTGTTTCCTCCAAAGGTCTTTCTCCTGAAGAAAGAGAAGAAAGGGCGAAGGAGCGAGCATACAACATGGAAATGGCAAAACTTAAGATAAATGGGCAGTTGGAGATAGAGAATGCAAGAGGCAGGAGAGAAGCTGATCTGGAGATCAAAAGGTTGGAGTTTGAAAGGGAAAAGTTAGCTTTGGAGCATGATACCAAGTTGAGGGAGTTGGAGCTCAAAGCTAAAGAGTTAGAATTGAATCCCTGTGGTGGCAGCATCCCATCTGTGCCTGCAGAAAGTAGGTTTTATTTTCCTAAAGATGTGATCAAAGATTTTCAGAAGAATGAGGATATTGGTCAATGGTTTAAAGCATATGAGTTAGCATTGTTGGCCCACCGGGTCCCTGAGAAAGATT
Source organism: Lissotriton helveticus (assembly GCF_964261635.1). Classification (NCBI taxonomy): domain Eukaryota; kingdom Metazoa; phylum Chordata; class Amphibia; order Caudata; family Salamandridae; genus Lissotriton; species Lissotriton helveticus. Next base: position 938,454,785 of record NC_136059.1, read on the forward strand.
GGGGAGCGGGGTTGTGGGGTCGCTTTGTGAATGAGGGAAGAGATACCCTGTTAGACATGCCTGTTGAGGATAGGATGTCTTATACTCATATGAAAGATGCTTTAATGTTAAGGTATGGCCTAACCCCAGAAAAGTACAGACAGGCCTTTAGAGAATGTAAGAAGTTGCCTGGTACTACGTGGGTTGAATATGTGTCATTTTTTTGCAGAGCCATGGATGGTTGGGTAAAGGGCAGCAAAGTGGAAAGTTATGATGCTCTTTATGATTTGTTTGCTTGGGAGCACTTGTCTAATAACTGTTTTCCAGAGCTGCGCCAGCACCTTATTGATAGCAAGATATCTAACCCTAGAAAACTTGCTGAAGAGGCGGACCGCTGGGTCAGTACCAGGGTCCACAAGGGTCCAGTGGGAGACTCAGCCAAAGGTGGGCAGGGTCCCCAGCAGAAGAGTGGGGGGGACAAGGGTAAACAGAGGGAGTTCCAGAAAGGGCCCCAAAGTAATCCCCAAGGGAACCAAGGGAAGGGTTCCCGGCCTCCCCCAGAGAAGAAATCAGAGGCCCCGACAGGTAAACCTGTTCGTAGGGGCCCAATGACCTGCTTCGCTTGTAAGCAGGTGGGACACCGGTTTTATGATTCCCAGTGTCCCTTGAAGAACTCTAGTGCACCACCACGTGCCGCCCCCCGTCAGTTGGCGAGTGTAGCCCTGGGAGGGGAGGAGATGGTTGCCCATGGTGGGGAGGGTCCCGCAGAGATGTCCCTGGTCTCTCCAGGAGACATGGAATTGGTCCCTCCACCCCCGCTGCCGAGTAACACTAAGAAATATAGGCAGTGGGTGACCATTAATGGCCATAGAGTGGAAGCTCTCAGAGACACCGGAGCGAGTGTGACAGCTGTCAAGTGTCACTTGGTGTCCAGAGAGCAGGTTGTTCCCCACGCATTCTACCCTGTGATAGCTGCTGACAACTCCCAGAGAGAGTGTGAGGTAGCTCAAGTTTCCTTTGAATGGGGGGGGAGTTTCAGGTACTCTTCAAGTTGCTGTAAGGCCCGCCATGCCTGTTGATTGTCTCCTGGGCAATAATTTAGAAGACTCCCCTTGGGCTAAGGTGGAGAGGGAGACACATTTGAAAATGTTGGGTGTGCCAGAGTGGGTGTGTGCAACCACTCGATCCATGACAGCAAGTAAGGGTGTTGATGGGGTCCCGGAGCCTGAAAGTATGGCCCAGGACCCAGCTGTGAAGAGAAGAGGCAGGGGGCGCGGGAAACCGTCCCCCATAGTTCCCGTGGTCCAGGAGGAGGCAGACCTTGAGGGGTATGCCCTGGAACCCACAGGTGAACAAGTTGCTGAACTGGGAGACCTACCCGAGCTGACCCACTGGCAGCAGGATGGTGGTCCCTCCAGGGAGGAATTCTGTGCAGAACAGAAAGTGTGCCCTTCTCTTGTGGGTATGAGGCAGCAGGCCTCAGCCCAAACCTCAGGTGATCAGTCAGGGTCACATTTTGTTTACTGGGAGAACGACCTCCTGTATAGCGAGCCTAAGGCTGCTGAGCCTGGGTCAGCCCGTGTGCTGGTGGTACCCCAGTGCTTCAGAGCCTTCCTACTGGGTTTGGCTCATGACATTCCTTTATTTGGACATCTGGGGCAGGACAAGACCTATGACAGGCTTGTCACCCATTTTTATTGGCCTCAGATGAGAAGGGATACAGATATCCATTGCAAGACCTGTCAAACTTGCCAGGCAAGTGGGAAAAGCGGGCAGAAGCAGAAGGCTCCCCTCCAACCTTTTCCCGTGGTCAGTACCCCCTTTGACCGGGTGGGGATTGACATTGTTGGGCCCCTGGACCCCAAGACAGCCCTGGGCAACAGGTTCATCCTGGTCTTGGTGGACCATGCCACACGGTACCCGGAAGCCATCCCTCTCAGAACAGTGACGGCCCCCGTGGTGGGACGGGCACTGATGGGTGTTTTCTCCCGAATGGGGATCCCCAGAGAGGTGGTGTCAGACCGGGGCACCAACTTCATTTCCAACTATATGAAGTCTCTGTGGAAGGAGTGTGGGGTAACCTACAAGTTCACCACTCCTTACCACCCTCAAGGTAATGGGTTGGTTGAGAGATTCAACCGTACCCTTAAAGGCATGATTATGGGTCTTGAAGAACCAATAAGGCGTAAATGGGACGTCCTCTTGCCATGCCTGCTGTTTGCTTACCGTGAGGTGCCACAGAAGTCTCTAGGGTTCAGCCCCTTTGAGCTTTTGTATGGACACCCGGTAAGAGGACCTTTGAGTCTGGTCAAAGAAGGCTGGGAGCAATCTCCCAGGAAACCTCTCCAGGATGTATACAGTTACATGCTGGCCTTTAGGAACCAGACTAGGCGCTTCAGAGATCTTGCTCAGGCAAATCTGGAGGCCAGCCAGGAGGAGATGAAGCGGTGGTACGACCAGAAGGCCACTCTGGTAGAGCTTCAGCCTGGACAGAAAGTTTGGGTCATGTCCCCTGTGGAACCTTGTGCGCTCAAGGACAGATGGACTGGACCATTTAAGGTTGTGGAGAAAAAGAGCAATGTCACCTACATGGTGGACTTGGAGTCTCCCAGGAACCCCTTGCGGGTCCTGCATGTCAACCGTTTAAAGCCCCACTTAGAAGCACTGAGCCCTGTGATAAAGAAGCAGTGAACATTAAGTCTGAATTACTCTCTCTACAGCTAGAGCTTAAGAACCAGGGCCCGACACACCAACAAGGACATCTGTTGGACCCTATATTTGGAAACTGGTCGGGAGTGTATGCCCTGCCCCCACAACCGGTACCTTGGTCAGATCACTTTATAGTCCCGATGCAAATTCAGATAGCTGACACAGAACTCAACACTGATAGGGCTTATCGATACCAATGTAGGAAGTGGAAGAATTTTTCCTTAGATACTTTTATAAAATCCCTTGAAAATGCTGAACCCCCAGGAGGATCTGACTGTGAGACAGCCTATAATAAACTACAAAAATGTATTTCTACGGCTCTAGATAGTACTGCCCCTATCCGGACCTTAACCAATTCTAAGAGGACTAAGAAGACGACCCCGTGGTTCACTCAGGAGTTACAATCTGCCAAATCTGCCTGCAAAAAACTTGAGCGGGAATGGCGCATTAATTTCTGCCCAGAAATCAAAATCCTATATAAAACAGCACAAAAAGAGTATAACAAAAAGATTCGAGCTACCAAAGCATCCCATTTTAACAAACGTATTGTGGAGGCGGAGAACTCCTCTAAGGAGCTTTTCAAAATCTTTAGGGAAATTTCGGTAATAACCACGAACACCACTTCCCATAATGATTCGGTGGATACATGTAACAAAATTGCCGAATACTTTGCCGGCAAAATCACTGATATTTATGCCAATTTCTCTGGTACCATTCAATCCGGCCTTGACTTTGCTGAAATGGTAGCTGCGTCTAGCACAGAATCCTGCCTATGTAATTTTACTATTCCTTTACCGGAAATTTTTATGAAAACCTGCCTGTTGGACTTTGGCCCTTAGGGCAGGTTCACCCCTAGACTTTTTGCTTGAAATGGTGACCTGGAGATGGTGATTTTTGGATTCTGCGCACTTTCACTGTGTCCCAGTGGAAAGTGCGTGCGCACTCTGAGTGCATGTGCTGAGCTAGGCCTGCCCGCCCATAGGAATGCATGGGGAATGTATGTGTCCCTGGTAGTTCCTGATGCGTGGGGTGTACAGGCTTGAGTCTGGTATGTGTGAACTCGTGTGAGTGAATGCTGCGCAACGGTGTATGCAGCATGTATGTGTCTAGTAGCGAAGCGCCATTTCTAGACATGGCTGTACGTGTGCTGTGAGGGTGCTGGCGTGTGATTGGCTGGAGCTGGCTGGCATGCCAGGCTCCAGGAAGTCTGGATGGGTCTGCCCGGTGGTGAGTGGGAGATTAGCATGAGTGATGTGTGGGAGGAGTGTACCTGTGTCCTGGATGGGCTGGGTTTTCCCCACACAATGCTGGCTCCGCCCCCCTGTGGTGTGTCTAATGACCCAAGCCCTGCCAGTGAATAGAGAGGGTGGTTGAGGTAAACAGAGTACTCAAGAACCAGCTGCGACTGGTTCCGCCCCCACTCTGCACCTTCAGACAAAGGAATGCACTGTATAAAAATGGGGCTGTGTCCCCACAGATGTTGTTCTCTTCCAGGATCCTGAGGGGGCGGTTGCTGCTGTCGCTGGGCCAGAGGACCGCCACTTGGACTGTCTCCCTGCCTGGAGACCCAGTGTGCTGGCTCTGGGCCCAGCCTTGCCCTCCCCTGCCTGCCCAAGGACTGCTGGGACTCTGCCCTGCTTGCTGAGGGCACCTGGGAGCGCTTTATTTCATTTATAGCGCTTAAAAGCGCTTTATTTGGCTGGTAGCGCTTGGGAGCGCTGTGCCTTCACCCTAGCGCTGAGAGCGCTTTACTTTTCCTTTTTTTGCGGCTGCCCACGCCGAGTTTGCAGTCCCCTGGCAGGTGCCCACCCTGCCAAGGATCTTGCGCTGTACTCTGCCACTAGCGCTGTGGGAGCGCTTCATTTATCTCTAAGGCCGGTGCCCACCCGGCATTACCGCGGAGATTGTCCCCGTAGCCGCCCGGCCGCGACCAGGAAGTCAGGCAGGCCGGGGGCGGTACTGCGGGACACTCGTCATTCCCCGGGCCGCGCTCTGATTGGCTGCCGGCCCGGGACAGGAAGGAGGAAGCCAGAAGCTGCCGGGAGCCGACCCCGGGATCCGGTGAGCAGGACAGAGAAGCCGGAAGCAGCCACAGCATCCTGCCCGGGGCTCCCAAGTGTCGGGAGAGCCCCGGACCTTCCACCAGTCCAGGAGAAAGGGAAGAAGTCTGCTGTGAGCCCCGAGGAGCGGGAGCTCTCGTGACGCAGCTGCCTGCCAGACCGGTGAGTGGGGCTCTGAGTGAGGCGGTTGGGGGGTGTGTCGGGCACGCTTTCGGTGCCGCCCCCGTGACCTGGGTCCCTTCTCCCTTCCGGCGAGGAATTGTTGGTGAGCCCTGAGAGGCTCAGGGGGCATCCTGCTTATGTAGAGCCAGGAGAGGCTCCAGGTGCCCCAATTGTGCTCGAGTCCCCAGGAGGGGGACTCCAACGGCGGCCATTGTTGCTTCAGAGCCCGGAGGGGCTTAGGGGGCACAAGTGATTTCTGTGGAGCTTGCGAGGCTCAGAGGCAAGTTGTATTCACGAGCCCCAGAGGCTCAGAGGGCATTTGGTGTCTGTGGGGGAGTGGCCCCAGAAGGCCCCACCTTGCCCCCACCTTGTTGTGAGCCCGGAGAGAAGGCTCGAGGCGCCAGATTGGTTTGCGAGCCAGAGAGGCTCAGGGGCCATTTATTTCACGAGCCCAGAGAGGCTCAGGAGACAGTCAGTGGGGCAGAGCCTAGAGAGGCTCCCACGTTGGCCCCATCCTCATCTCCAGCTGCCCAGCACTTCGTGGGCAGCTGCCACGTTTAGGCCCTGACATTGGGACACATGGACAGTCACAGGTGGTGACTTGTGAGATTGGCGCAATTGTTATTGCTTACACCTCTGAATGTATTGTGATGCATCATGTGTTTTCCCCCTTACACCTCTGAATGAATGTTATGCATTGCATCATGTGTTTTCCTCTTACACCCCTACAGGTATTGTGATACATAGGTGGTTGTTTTCTCCCTAGTACAGGTGGTGCTAGTGAGGTCCTGTTACCAGTAGTGACTGGTTGTGTGCTCTATTTTTATTGTGTGCTACAGTGATTTTACCTGCTAAGTGCTATTTCTGAAAGTGCTATTTCTGATTCCTGACAGTGGTCCAGGTGGCCCTGTCTTGTAAATATCCCCCTGTAAATTCTGCCCGTGCCTCTGGCACATTGTAAAGTGTGTGTTTTATCTAATGTGTTTTTGGTGTAATACAAAGGCTATTTTTATATAACCTTGTGTGGAGTTTCCTTTGTGGTGGGCCTTTGGGTGTTGTTGCTGGGGTGCGTGCGCAAATACTTAGCCTACATCGCCTCCAAGTTTAGCCTTGCTGCTCGCGCCACGTTACCTAGAGGGTGAGTAGGGGTTATCTTGGCGTGTAACTCCCTTGCCCTGACTTGGGTGTGGTGGTCTCTGACTGACTTTGGCGAAAGCCCTGGCCAGCCGGGGATCCCATTTCCAACATTGGCGGCAAGCGGCGGGATAAGGATTTGTGTTTGCCTTGTACCTTAGTAGCGGCTGGCTGCACCACAAAGCTCTGCATTTTTAGATGACCACATTTTAAGGGGATTGTTTTTTTTTGGAAGTTTCATATTTTCTTCTCCTGAAGGTATCATTGTGCAATTGTGTCCAGTGCATTTGTTCCCCTGCCCCGCGCCCAGAGTCTGGTACCTGTGTCACTTGTGGTCAGGTTGAGAAGTCAGGGGTGGTAGAAACTGCCTTACTAGTCCGAGGGGGGGGTTGTGTGTGGATGAATGGTGTGTGGCACTAGGCAAGTGAGTGTGAGTTCTCTGGGGTAGAGAGCTTGCTGAATACCTTGTGAATTGTGTACTCCTGTGTTAGCTCAGACCCCTAGGTTCCCTGTGTGATCTCTTCACTAGAACGTCCGCCAGAATGGTGCCTGCTTTTGATGTCTGTGATCTGTTTAGATACAGTATGGGAGAGTTGGTAAGGTTCTGTGAAGAGAGAGACATAGGGGTGGATGAGTTAGACACTCAGTCCGAACTTAGGAGCAGCCTGATCCTATGGCAAAAGTGTCAGTGGGACCTTGAGCGCAGTGAGGAAAGGGCCCGGGCTTCACACCAGGAGGGTGGTGGGTCTGTGGGGAGCCCTGAAGATTCAGAAGAGGAGGAAGAAAATGATAGCACAGGGACGCCAGCAGATAGTGAGGACCCCATAGATAGGGAGTCCCTTGCTGGGTCCAGCATAGGAGGCAGCGCCTCATCCCTTTCCCTGTCCCCAGAGGAGCTGGAAGATAGGAGGAGAGAAAGGGAGCACCAGCTGGCTTTAGAAAAGCTCAGGTTGGAGCATGCCCAGGCTATGGCACAGCTGGGCATTAGAAAGCAACAGCTAGAGACCGAGAGGGTCTTAGCGCAGGAAAGGATAGAGGAGGCTGAGAGGGCCTCCACCAGAGGCGAAGTAGCTCTGGAGGGTAGACTATCCCCTGCGCGCAGTGTTGAGTTTCTGGATCCCCCAGGGAGGGTTGGGTCCAGTGGTGGCAGCTATTTAGATTCCAGTGTAGGAAATCCCAGTCCCAATTCCCCCAGTCTGGTACCTGTTTCCCAAGAGGAGGAGTATAGGTTGAAATTCAGGGGCAGTAGGAAGCTGCCTCACCAGTCGTGGGAGAAGTTTGAGGATGAATGTTGTGGAGCACTGTGGGCTTGGGTAGAGGTTCACACTGACTCTGATTTTGAAGTCTTGTTTGATCTTATAGTCAAAGAGCAGGTGCTCAGTGGTTGTTCGCCAGAGTTGCGCCAACACCTGTTGCAAGTTGGATTTACTGATACAGAGTTACTGGCAAGGGAAGCCGACCGCTGGGAAAGGGCCAGAGGTTCTCTAGAGTCATTGGTGAGTGACTCCAAAAGTAGTGGTTCAGGGATCTTCCAGCCCAGCGTGGTGGAGGAGGCTCAGTGTAGCCCAGCTAGGTCCCAGGATAGCGAGGAGGGTGTAGGGGCTCACTGCCTGGCTCAGTGGAGCAGGAGTGAGGGGGAGACCAAGGTTCCCCAGACGCCCGAAGCCCTGCCTCAGGACTTGGATGGTTTCTTGAGGGAACACCAGGTTGGGGACCTAGGCTGTCCTGTTAGTCCACTTGAGGAGGATCTCCTAGTGAGTAGAGGACCTGGAGTGTCTGTAACCAGAGCTCCTGTGGTTCTAGAGTCTGGCAGTACCGCTCCGGTAGGGAGGGTACAGGAGTCCAGAGTGAGGAGTGATTGGGGGAGTTCCCCAGTGGAAGGACCAGTGGGTCAGGGACTACCCAGTTGGGCTAGGTTCCCGTGTAGTGACCATGGTGACACCACTTCTGGTCTGGGGGATCGTCACGCACTGTCAGGTGGACAGAGGGCGGGAGATCTGCGCCAGACAGACAGTCACGCAACAGATGTGACATTTGTTAGCCTCAGGGGGATTGCGAGTGAATCCCCAGAAGTCCTGGAGTGCCAGGCAATTGTTCCACCGAAGGTTCTAGACCAGAGGTTGGGAGGCCAGGTTCAGGATCAGCCTGACCTGAAGGGTAGGACGACTGTAACCAGTGTCCTGACCGGTTCTTCTTCCAGAGGAACTTCTCCAGGTGGGAGAGGGCAGACCTCTGGAAGGGGGTGCAGAGGGTGGGAGAGCCCACCTCTGACCCCGGTGCAACCTGAGTGGATAAGTCCTGGGTTGGAATGGCGTTCTAGGGGTACCCCTCGCAGAGGGAGGAGGAACCCTAGGAGAAGAGGTAGGGGGAGGAGAGCCTTCCCCGAGACTCCTGGTCTGCCTGAGGTTGTAGGCCCTCGGCTGGAGTACCAGTGGCAGTCTAGTCCTGTCTTGCAGACAGGAAGAGTGGAAAATGGCTCCTATGTGCCAGGGGTTACTACCCCCCGCTCTGCGAATTGGCATGGACCCGTGGCACCTGGGTGGCCCAGGGCCTGGTCCTGGCCGCGGACAACTTGGGAGTACCAGTGGGGTAGCCCAGTTGGTCCAGACAGTGTGTTGAGAAGGAATCCCATGGGTTCACCGTGGCATAGAACAGGAGGGTGTCCCTGCAGTTGCGGGCCCGCGTCCGTGTTCTATCGCCCCAAGCAGGGAAGTCCATCACGGTGGTGATTGGTCTCCCCTGCGTTTTGGCTGGAAGGGGGTTATGTTGGACTTTGGCCCTTAGGGCAGGTTCACCCCTAGACTTTTTGCTTGAAATGGTGACCTGGAGATGGTGATTTTTGGATTCTGCGCACTTTCACTGTGTCCCAGTGGAAAGTGCGTGCGCACTCTGAGTGCATGTGCTGAGCTAGGCCTGCCCGCCCATAGGAATGCATGGGGAATGTATGTGTCCCTGGTAGTTCCTGATGCGTGGGGTGTACAGGCTTGAGTCTGGTATGTGTGAACTCGTGTGAGTGAATGCTGCGCAACGGTGTATGCAGCATGTATGTGTCTAGTAGCGAAGCGCCATTTCTAGACATGGCTGTACGTGTGCTGTGAGGGTGCTGGCGTGTGATTGGCTGGAGCTGGCTGGCATGCCAGGCTCCAGGAAGTCTGGATGGGTCTGCCCGGTGGTGAGTGGGAGATTAGCATGAGTGATGTGTGGGAGGAGTGTACCTGTGTCCTGGATGGGCTGGGTTTTCCCCACACAATGCTGGCTCCGCCCCCCTGTGGTGTGTCTAATGACCCAAGCCCTGCCAGTGAATAGAGAGGGTGGTTGAGGTAAACAGAGTACTCAAGAACCAGCTGCGACTGGTTCCGCCCCCACTCTGCACCTTCAGACAAAGGAATGCACTGTATAAAAATGGGGCTGTGTCCCCACAGATGTTGTTCTCTTCCAGGATCCTGAGGGGGCGGTTGCTGCTGTCGCTGGGCCAGAGGACCGCCACTTGGACTGTCTCCCTGCCTGGAGACCCAGTGTGCTGGCTCTGGGCCCAGCCTTGCCCTCCCCTGCCTGCCCAAGGACTGCTGGGACTCTGCCCTGCTTGCTGAGGGCACCTGGGAGCGCTTTATTTATCTCTAAGGCCGGTGCCCACCCGGCATTACCGCGGAGATTGTCCCCGTAGCCGCCCGGCCGCGACCAGGAAGTCAGGCAGGCCGGGGGCGGTACTGCGGGACACTCGTCATTCCCCGGGCCGCGCTCTGATTGGCTGCCGGCCCGGGACAGGAAGGAGGAAGCCAGAAGCTGCCGGGAGCCGACCCCGGGATCCGGTGAGCAGGACAGAGAAGCCGGAAGCAGCCACAGCATCCTGCCCGGGGCTCCCAAGTGTCGGGAGAGCCCCGGACCTTCCACCAGTCCAGGAGAAAGGGAAGAAGTCTGCTGTGAGCCCCGAGGAGCGGGAGCTCTCGTGACGCAGCTGCCTGCCAGACCGGTGAGTGGGGCTCTGAGTGAGGCGGTTGGGGGGTGTGTCGGGCACGCTTTCGGTGCCGCCCCCGTGACCTGGGTCCCTTCTCCCTTCCGGCGAGGAATTGTTGGTGAGCCCTGAGAGGCTCAGGGGGCATCCTGCTTATGTAGAGCCAGGAGAGGCTCCAGGTGCCCCAATTGTGCTCGAGTCCCCAGGAGGGGGACTCCAACGGCGGCCATTGTTGCTTCAGAGCCCGGAGGGGCTTAGGGGGCACAAGTGATTTCTGTGGAGCTTGCGAGGCTCAGAGGCAAGTTGTATTCACGAGCCCCAGAGGCTCAGAGGGCATTTGGTGTCTGTGGGGGAGTGGCCCCAGAAGGCCCCACCTTGCCCCCACCTTGTTGTGAGCCCGGAGAGAAGGCTCGAGGCGCCAGATTGGTTTGCGAGCCAGAGAGGCTCAGGGGCCATTTATTTCACGAGCCCAGAGAGGCTCAGGAGACAGTCAGTGGGGCAGAGCCTAGAGAGGCTCCCACGTTGGCCCCATCCTCATCTCCAGCTGCCCAGCACTTCGTGGGCAGCTGCCACGTTTAGGCCCTGACATTGGGACACATGGACAGTCACAGGTGGTGACTTGTGAGATTGGCGCAATTGTTATTGCTTACACCTCTGAATGTATTGTGATGCATCATGTGTTTTCCCCCTTACACCTCTGAATGAATGTTATGCATTGCATCATGTGTTTTCCTCTTACACCCCTACAGGTATTGTGATACATAGGTGGTTGTTTTCTCCCTAGTACAGGTGGTGCTAGTGAGGTCCTGTTACCAGTAGTGACTGGTTGTGTGCTCTATTTTTATTGTGTGCTACAGTGATTTTACCTGCTAAGTGCTATTTCTGAAAGTGCTATTTCTGATTCCTGACAGTGGTCCAGGTGGCCCTGTCTTGTAAATATCCCCCTGTAAATTCTGCCCGTGCCTCTGGCACATTGTAAAGTGTGTGTTTTATCTAATGTGTTTTTGGTGTAATACAAAGGCTATTTTTATATAACCTTGTGTGGAGTTTCCTTTGTGGTGGGCCTTTGGGTGTTGTTGCTGGGGTGCGTGCGCAAATACTTAGCCTACATCGCCTCCAAGTTTAGCCTTGCTGCTCGCGCCACGTTACCTAGAGGGTGAGTAGGGGTTATCTTGGCGTGTAACTCCCTTGCCCTGACTTGGGTGTGGTGGTCTCTGACTGACTTTGGCGAAAGCCCTGGCCAGCCGGGGATCCCATTTCCAACACTGCCAAAGTGTCAAATCTGGCTCCCCTCGGGACCCTGCCCCCCCAGAATACTTGGAGCTAGTATAACGGTTCTGGAGCCCTATTTCAGACATGTGCTTGAAGTTTCCTTTGCCACAGCCTGTTTGCCTGTGGACTGGAAATCTGCCATTGTAATTCCCATAAAGAAAAAACCTAATGTGAGCCAGGACATCCTTGAGAATCTTCGACCGATCTCCTTATTACCATACTTAGCTAAAGTTGCCGAAAAAATTGCCAACTCTCAACTTATGGCGCATCTCGAATCCCATAAGACCTACATAGCTCTCAGTCTGGCTTTAGGTCGGGCTACTCTACGGAAACAGCTCTCCTGAGAGCGACCGAAACTCTACGGGAAGGAGCCGATGAGGGTAAGACCATGGCACTTATTATGCTAGACCTCAGTGCCGCTTTTGACACTGTAGCACATTCCATCCTGCTACAGTGTCTAAATAAAGCGGGAGTCATCAAGGAGGCACTGGGGTGGCTGAAAGCCTTCTTAACCAACAGATGCTTTCAGGTTCAGAGAGGCAATTTTCTCTCGGATAGCATTGCCTTAGAACAGGGGGTACCTCAGGGCTCTGCCCTGAGTCCCACCCTGTTCAACTTGTATATGGCTCCTCTGGCAGACGTGGTCCAATCGTATGGCGTAGAGCTGGTCTCTTACGCCGACGATACTCAACTGCTGATCTCCCTGTCCCAAGCTCCCTCTATGGAGGCTGAAAATTTTAAAACTTGCATGAGTGATCTCGCCGATTGGATGTCCAAACACTGCCTCAAACTTAACGGCTCTAAAACAGAGGTCTTAGTAATAGGAGGTAAGGACACTAGTTGGACCAAAGACTGGTGGCCACCCTGTCTGGGATCCCTTCCCACTCCTGGAAGGGAAGCAAAGAACCTAGGTGTCTGGGTGGATACGAAGCTTTCGTTTGACAGCCATGTAAATAAAATGGTAGGGAAATGTTTTGGGGTAATGAAAACCCTCAAGCGTACCCTTGACCTCCTTCCCCTGGAATCTAGGCGCACCATGATTCAGGCCCTAGTAACCTCCCGTATGGAATATGGCAATGTGCTCCTTCTAGGCACCTCAGAAAATAACATCAGGAGGCTGCAGGTGTTACAAAACTCTGCAGCACGACTAGTGCTGAGACTGCCTAGAAGAGTGCCCTCTAAACCTACCTTAGATGCCCTTCATTGGTTGCCAATTAGGAAAAGAATCTTATTTAAAGCACTTCTCTGGTGCCATAGGATTATCTCTGATAAAGCTCCGTCTTACTTGGCTGACCTCGCCGTTCCCTATGAGCCTAACAGATCCCTTCGTTCCATGGGAATGTGTTTGCTCAAGATCCCTCGCATAAAAAAAGCAAGAATGGGAGGTCGCTCATTCCGCTCGCTGGCAGCCAACAAATGGAACTCCCTCCCTTCCAACATTAGGCTAGCTAATAATGAGCTCACTTTTAGAAAACTTTTAAAAACCCATCTATTCTCCCTGTAGATCTCTCCCTCTGACACCCCGATTCTTCTCCACAGCGCGGGGATACGCCTGCTGGCGTCACCATGCGCTTTATAAGCCCCTTTAATAATAATTAATAATAATAATAGAAAGGTCCGAAGTGGGCATGCTCCTAGCTACAGATGCTGGAATGGAGGAGGAGAGTGAGCCTCTTCCTGACCTCCTGTCTGCAAAAGAGCATGATGGGTCAGTGGATGGTGTTGTCCTCTCTGACACACTGACCCCTGAACAGCAGCAGGATTGTCGCCAACTGTTGGGACAATTCCCTGATCTGTTTTCCTTGATTCCTGGTGTCACTCAGTGGTGTGTCCATGATGTGGACACCGGGGACAGCCCTCCTGTCAAGCACAAGGCTTACAGAGTGACTGACAAGGTCAGAGCATACATCAAGGAGGAGGTCTCCAAAATGTTTGCCTTAGGGGTGGTTGAGTCCTCTAGCAGTCCTTGGGCCAGCCCAGTGGTCTTGGTCCCAAAGGCTGCAGCGCCTGGTGCTTCACCGGAACTTCGGTTCTGTGTGGATTACCGAGGACTCAATTCAGTCACCAAGACTGACGCGCACCCCATCCCCAGAGCTGATGAGCTCATAGATCGGTTAGGGGCTGCCCGGTACCTTAGTACGTTTGATCTAACGTCTGGGTACTGGCAGATCGCCTTGACTGATGGGGCAAAAGAGAGGTCAGCATTCTCCACACCAGATGGGCACTACCAATTCCGGGTTATGCCCTTTGGGATGAAGAATGCCCCTGCCACCTTCCAGAGGTTGGTCAACCAGGTCTTGGCTGGACTGGAGGATTTCAGTGCCGCCTACCTGGACGACATCGCAGTGTTCAGCGCCAGCTGGGAGGAACACTTGCACCACCTCCAGGAAGTGTTGTTGGCCCTGCCCAGAGCAGGCCTCACAATCAAAGCCAGTAAGTGCCAGATTGGGCAGGGTTCAGTGGTGTACTTGGGGCACCAAGTAGGGAGCGGCAAGGTGGCCCCCCCTGCAACCCAAGATTGATACCATCCTGGCATGGGCACCGCCCAAAACCCAGACTCAGGTGAGAGCCTTCTTGGGTCTCACGGGTTACTACAGGAGGTTTGCAAGGATTATGGTAACATTGTGCACCCCTTGACTTCGCTGACTTCCAGGAAGCAGCCAAGACTTGTGATCTGGACTGACGCCTGTCAGACGGCCTTTGACACCCTGAAAACTGCAATGTGCACAGCACCCATACTCCAGGCACCCGACTTTTCTAAAGAATTTGTTGTCCAGACGGACGCTTCAGAGCATGGCGTGGGGGCTGTTCTAGCTCAGGTGAATGAAGAGGGCCGAGACTTACCTGTAGCCTTCATCAGTAGGAGGTTACTTCCCAAGGAACAGAGGTGGAGTGCGATAGAGAGAGAAGCATTTGCTGTGGTCCGGGCGCTGAAGAAGCTAAGACCCTACCTGTTTGGGACTCACTTCCGGGTTCAGACAGACCACAGGCCCCTCAGATGGTTGATGCAGATGAGGGGTGGGAATCCAAAGCTGTTGAGGTGGTCCATTTCCCTACAGGGGATGGACTTCACGGTGGAACACCGCCCTGGCACAGATCACGCCAATGCTGATGGTCTGTCCAGATTTTTCCGCCTTAGTGATGAGGACTCCCTAGGGTAAGGGTAGTTCTCCCCACATTTCAGCTGGAGGGGACACGTGTTAGACCTGGCATCATTGGCATGAGTCTCTCCTCCATTTTTTCTGTTTTCCTCCTCTGTTTACGATGTTTTTGCTGGTAAATGCTTTGGGCACTGTGCCACTGCTGATCAGTGCCACAGTGCAAGTGCTCCCTATGTGAAATTGCTGTATTGATTGAATTCCATGTTTGGCTTATTTGGTTTACTGTCAGTCTCTAGTAGAGTGCACCAGGAGTGCCAGGGCTTGTAAATACAAATGCTGCTAGTGGGCCTGCAGCACGTGTTGTGCCACCCACAAGAGCGGCCTAGTAAAAGTATGTCTGAAGGTCTACCATTGCTAGACCACGTGCAGTCTGGTACTGTCACGCAGACTGCGCAAGTACACCTACTTGCCAGTCCCTAAACCTTCCCTTAACTTCATGTTAGTCACCCCTATGGTAGGCCCACGGGCAGGGTGCATTGTAAGCATAAGGTAGGACAAGCCTGACAAGGTTGGCATGTCCTAATAGTGAATTACAGCCATATTCGTTTTTCACTATTGTAAGGTAACCTGCCCTCCATCAGTTAGAATGGGCTGCCAGGATTATTAATGCTATAATCCTAGCGGGCTCGGGGAGCATGGTGCAATGTCGAGTTTGGTATCCCTGAACTCAGGGTTTAATAACGCATCCGTTTGGGTGGATGGTTTTTGGACTCTGTGTTTGAAAATAGCACTTTTAGAAAGTAGCTATTTTCTTGTCTAACTGTCTACCGGTCTCTGCTGGTTCTGGTGTGCGTGTGACAGGAGCTGGGTGGCTCCAGAGGTCTGAATGAGTCAGTGTGGGATGAGTGGGGCATTTGCATTGAGAGTAGGGGAAGAGTAGCTCCTGATAGCCTGCCCTGCCTGATACAATGCTGGCTCCGCCCCCCTGCCAGGCGACTGATGACTCTGTGCCTGCCTGGGACTTTCCTGGCCCACCTCCTGCCGGGCAACTGATGGCCCTGCCCCTGCCAGTGACAATGCTGGCTCCGCTCCTGCTGGGCGGCTGAAGACTCTGCCCTGCACAGTGAATAGGCCAGGTGCTTCGGCCTGGCAACACCCACAACAAACCCAAGATGGGGGGAAATTCCCCTGCATGGACAAAGGGATCAAAGCCAAAAAGGGGTATAAGAGAAGGACCCCTGAACCAAGAATTTAGATCACTTCTGACAAGGAAACCTGAACCAAGGACAAGAAGCCTGCTGATCTAAGGACTGCCTACCCCTTCTGCCAGAGTGCTGTTTGTTGGGGGAATCCTGCAGTTGCTTCTTTATTTTTGCCAAGGAACCAGGAGAGAGGAACTGAGTGTGTACTCTCAAGCTTTGCTCAAGAAAATCTCCAAGGGCTGGAAGAGTGCCAGCCTCCTGTTGAAGTCACAGGGCTAAAGGACTTCATCTATTTGCTAAAAGTGCTTGTTGCTGGAACCTGAAATCCAGCACCTCTGAAGAATCCAGCAATCTCGACGCCGACGGACGCCGCCGAATCCAGCTCGACATCGTGAGTAACGGCTCCAGTGTCCCGCACCTTCGACGCCAGCCACCGGGCCCGATCGACGCCAGTAGCGACGCCAGTGAGTAGCGAGTTCGGCTCCAGCTCCAAGTGACCCTGTGTCGACGCCGCTGCTGATCGCATCAACATCGAGCCCTCTCGACGCCGTGAGCGCTGCTCACTCTTGCAACATCGACATCGACGACGCCGTATCCTGCTTCACCTCGTTAGCGCTGCTCCTGCCTGACTTCGGTCGACGCCGCTGCAGATCGCCCGACTCCGAGGCCCGATCGACGCCGAAGACGCGATGCCGGACATCTCGACGCCGCTGATCATCGAGTGCTTCACTTTTCCAAGGTACTGTGTTGTGGGGGTCTGTGCGACTCCGGGCTCGACGTAGCGCTCCTCGCGGTCGACGCCGAACCTTTGGATTAACTTTGCCTCGACGTCGTGTGACTCCCGTGTGGGTTACATTGTTGCCAAGAACTGTGTTTTAAAGAAGAAGAGTTGCTTTTGATACTAAAGACTTTGTGCTAAGAAGAAACCGTGCTTGAATTAATATTTTTCCTTCCAAGAGTATTTATTAAGACTGTGGTATATTTTTGTCGTTATTTGGTCTTGTGCTAAGCCTTATATAAAAATCCTTATTTTTATAATACTACTGTGTCGTGTCCATTTGTAGTGCATTCACTTTATTACTGTATGTGGTCATAAATGCTTAACGCACTGCCTCTGAGATAAGCCTGTCTGCTTTGCCAAGCTACCAAGGGGGTGAGCAGGGGTTATCTAAGTGTGTGATCCCCTTGCCCTGACTAGAAAAGGTGTGTCCCTATTTGTCAGAAGTGTATACCTCTGCCAATTAGAGACAGCCGCTTCTAACACAGCTCGAGTAAAAATCTACTCGAGCGGAAGAAAACTACAGCTTGCACTGTGCAAGATGCCGTTTTCAATGATTGCACAGTGCCGGATGCTTGTCCGCACTGTGCAATCACTGAAAATGACATATTGCACAGTGGGAACATGTTACTGCACAGTTCGAGTAGAGCTACACGTATATTGCGTAGTGCGAAGTACACTTTGCTTAGCTTTGCGGATCGCTACTTCGCAAATTACACCCAGCCCTAATTATGCTTCGAAGGAAATCAATAAAACATATTTAAGTACATATATATATGTTACAGATGCGTATCCGGAGACATTACCTTCAACCAGTGCTGACTGGTAAGAGCCCTTTGATGAACGGGAACCCAGGCTACTTAGTTGCAGTAGCATACATATATTTGTGATGATCTTGCTTTCTCTGAAAAACACCAATGAAGAATTACTCATACTTTGAAATGGATGAAAATGTCACTGATAGCAGCTATGCAAACAAAAATTATTGTAGTGTGAGCTATGCTCAATTTATCTGTTCACATTTGACATCTTAAAATCCGGCAAATTAGCTCTGGAACTGTTTTTTAAAAGCAGCTAAACACATGGTGGTTCAAAACTGGGTACGTTACCCTTTAGCCTATTAAGGCCCATCTCTTTTCAATCAGGTCTTAATACTTCCTAGAGCCAGGATGTCCTCATTTAGTTATTTTTCTAGCTAAATAAAATCTCATTTATTCATCCTATGATGGAAGAAGAGCACCAAGTTATCCATGCCTCTTCTGGCAAACGTCACATTGGAGATATGTATAACTCTCGTCTCTGACGTTTTCAGCGCAGTAATCCCATTTTATAGCAGTCCATCATATAAAGCCACCCCACTTCCATCCCCAGGAAAGGAAAAAAGAGATGAAAGAATGAAGTGAGAATACAGTATGAAGATTTTTTTTAGGACGAGAAAGTAAATAAGGCAGTTGAAGAAATAACCAAAGGGGCCACCCAGGGACCAAATATAAGGTTTTCAAACACCAACCCGAGTAGTTGATGAAAATTCTGGCTGCAATCTTGACTGAGATCTCCATCTGGTGGTTTGCCCACCCTCCTAGTTGAACAGCATAATCACCAGTACATAAAACAGGAGCTTGCAATGCAATAGGTCTCTTATTTGCGAGACTTAAAGCTATTGGAGTTTTAAATGACATTGTCTTTCCACAGCCCAGCCCACTAAGCCTTCATGCGAGAGAAGGGAAGGTTAGACACAGAGCAGCAATATATTCACTCATTTGTCAAAGGCTGCAAGTCCATCCAGGAGCTGGGCTGAGGCAGGAAAATGGACTAGAAAACTATTACTGAAATCAGCAGGAGGGTTGAGGAGGCAGCTACAGCCAGAGAGCGAGCATTTGACAAACATGTGCCCCCTCTATGGGGCAGGCCTTTGGGGTTGCACCAATAGTATGGCCCTGCAAATAGAAGAAAACTGCTTTTTAAAACGCCTGCTGTTTTTACCACCATCAGTATCAAACACCATCGTACATTATGAGGTGGGGCTACAATTTTTAGTGGATACCCTGATAGGGGCCATTGTTATTGTGGACATCAATCTGGAGAAAGGAAGAGACGGCTTTTACTAGGTCAATTATTTTAGACAGTTTCAATTAGGATGATGTTTTAATTATTTTAGACAGTTTCAATTTGGATGATGTTTTAAAAATTCTGTGGTTATCTTACATTAATGTCACATTGGGGAACTTGTTTAAAAAATCTGTATGATCGAATCCTACAAAAATATTGTCCTTCGCCAAGAAAGAGATTAAAGTCTCCTTCCTGTCACAAAGGCAGAATCTCAGAGCAAAACTGGAGTCAAATAAACTGACCTTGGCCATATATAAATCCGTTATGCTAGCGGAGGGAGCCAACAGTTATTTGTCACACAAGATCTGTGTACAGCATCGTTTTGTGTTACTGAGATTGAGACGTGGCATTGCACATTATTTTGTTGCTTTCCCCAAAATTAAATCACGCCCTTCAGATCCACTACCATGTCCGTGTGACAACAAGAGCAAACAAAGCACATTGCACTTTCTATTATTTTGTCATTTTTACCACAATTTTCGATTTTCTATCTAAAGCCTCCATTTGTTGCCCACAATGTTAGGTCCCATAAAACAGCAATTAAATTAAATGTCTGGTTACATTAGCTGATCCGCTAACATGCCATAATGTTGCTTTGCTCATCCTGAAATCAAGTAATGCAAGGAAGAGTATTCAGTTATAATTTAGAAATGAACTGCCCTAATTAATTGGTATTTTAAAATGATGTGCTAATTTTCTTAAATGTATTTTATTGCATGTACTTTTATGGCTGTTTTATTTTTAAATAGCTGAATAAAGATTTGAATTGAATTGAAATGACAAACATGCGCAGGGTATTAAAAATTCTAAAATAGACGTTATTGGTAGTGAGGTACTGGGTTTTTAAGAACCGGCACAGAACCGGCAACCCAGCGGTGTCAGGGTACACCCAGAGACCTCGAGTCCTTCCTGATTCAGACCACAGAAACTCAGAGTCTTCTAGGTGAAGTCAAGGATCGATTTTATTGGCTGCAACCAAGGTAACAAGTGTCCTAGAAGTACAACACACGGGAAGTATATTCTCAGGAGACTGCTCGAATTCACAAAACCAAGCTTCTCTTTTTATACAAAATATTCAGCTTCAGGCACACATTCTTGAATTTACAATATCCTATTAACATTTCTCGTTACAAAGGAAAAGCAGAGTCATAATGACATGTCCATATTTCACTTCGTCCAGCCCAAAATAAATTACCCGGCAAGGTCCGGTAGTTCCATCAGATATCAGTGGACCCCTAATAGAAACGGGCACCTCCCCATCGTAAAGCAAGTGAGAAAGGGAAAGATGTGAGCAAGATTCGGCAGGGTGTGTGTGCGATAAGAAGGTTTTATGGCTTGTTGAGCCTTGATGCTATCTTGTTCGGCCACTGGAGAGGAACTGACCTAACAGGTTCGGCCTGGGGCAATGGTTCCAACTTGCACAGGTCATAGGAAAGTCGATTAAGGTGTACGTGTCCTTTTGGGATCGAATCTAGCTGGATTAAGGCCTATGTAAAGGGCAACACACAAAATGGCTGCCGTATACAAAATGGAAGCCAAGGGTTCAAAACGATAATGGCCATTTCGAGGTGAAATCGTCACTCGAATATGCTGAAAATGCTTGTACATAGTGTACTCGTCATTCTCGGTCTTTTGATACCAAATTCGTCATGTTTCGACGAAGTTTAATTCTCGAGTCCAGAATGATTACACGAGTCCAGGATTTTCAGAACCACAGTAGAACGTATGCTACTGTGTTTTAGAAACTTCTAAAATGCTGAAGTTTGGCACAATGCAAGAGACTAGGACGGTTTTTCCCCAAGCCCTTAACCAAGGCATGCAATCAGCTTCTTAAGGGCTGCAAGTTTTTGTTATGGGGTAGAACTCAGCTGAGGAAGAGCACACGATTTGTCGAGGTCCACAGAGTGAATGATAGAAAAGGCTGAGATGTTTTGCTCAGAACCAAAAGAACTACCAATTAAATAATTCCACCGCCTAGCCCACTAAGCCTACGTGCTGGAGGAGGAGGAGGCGCGAAGGGTTAGACAAAGAGTTGCAATTAACTCATTCGACGAAGACTGTCGTTCCAGGCCTAATGCAGGAAGTTGGACCATAACTGAAACAAGCAGGAGGCAGCAGCTACAGCCCAGTGAGCGAGCTTTTGCATGAAGACAGCAGTTCCAAAAAAGTTATTAAAGCCATTAAAGTGAAAGTGCGGCATGGGCACTTAAAAAAAACAAAAAACGTTGTTAAGGTAAATACGGCGAGCTGCGTACAAAAAAAGGCTTGCGGTCTCCATGAAACTAAAAGCGCAGGTTAAAAAAAAAAGCAGTTGACACCTTAACTGAAATAAGCAGGTGGGAGGGAGAGTAAGCTATATCTCAGGGAGCAGCGTTCTCATGTTCTCACAGCAGTGGCAGTCTCTTCAACTTCTACACATCCAGCAGGTACATGCCCTTCTCAGGCCACGGGCGAGCCGCTGCTGGCACCGCACACGCACACCGCTCTTGTGGATCCGATCTACTGCGATGAAAGCTCTGCTGCCGGCTGTGAAGCAGGGAATGAGCATATTTCAAAGACAAAGCATGGTGTCCGAGGCAGGATGGCAATGTTGAACAGACATGCGATGAGGAGCAGATGGTCAGCAGAGAGCGGACACCATTGCAGGAAAGCATGCCGTGCCTGTAATAGGAGAACTGCATTGAAGAAAATAGTGCTCACAGACTGTAAATGAAACATACTGAGTAACAACACAAGTAAAAGGGCCAGTCCTCCTGGGAGGTTACAAAAGCAGAAAAGGCAGTACTAAGGAGGAACTAAAAAGCCTATTCACAAATTAAAAGCAACCATTTAGAATGGACAGTAACAGGAGCCAATTGAAAAGATGGGTGGAAAATGGGCGGTGCTTCAAGTCCAATACCTGAATACAGCATGTCTCAAAGAGACAGCGCAAGCGCTGCCAAGGCAAGAACTAAAAAAGTGCCTCAATAATGATCTACAGTCCTATAGGACCATCTGTCCAACAACATTGACTGTAAAATATTTTCTTCATTTTTATTAAAGGCTCTAGAAGATTGGGTAACTGTCTAAAACATACTAAATCCAATTTAATGCCACTTTTGTGGATTTAATTTTGGCTTTTGATCTAGTGGCAAGGAATAGATTAAGGAGCAAACAAGCAGTTCTGGACTGAGATCCTGCCTCACTATCCCTTGAGAAAATGTTGTGTACACACACAACATCACTAGTAAGGCTGAACCAAAAAGGACTACTCGACCGCTTTTCATCTCGAGTGAAGTTAGACAGGGTTGTTTACTTGCCCCACTACGGTTTTCACTTTATACATGTAATATCTGTCAGAAAGTCCTGAATGCCTGTCAAGATGTGCCTGCCACTAAAGTTCCTGCTCTGGGTTATGCCAATGACACCCCAAAGGGACTCCAAGGTCAACTAACAGCCATTGAAATATAGTGTACAGCAAATCGACATAAGATAAACTGCCAAAACTCAAAGATGATGGACTTTAGAAAAAACTTAACATCTTCTTCATCTTCTTGGACCAGACATAGAGCAAAAATGCCAACCTTAGGCATGCCCTGCCACAGGGAAGCCAGTTTTTGCTATAAGTCAAATAGTCTATGGATTGGAATTGTGGAAGCTTGACAATAACACATTTTCCCCACCCCCAAAAGGAATTTTCGGAAGTCTCTGCTTAGTCTTCCGACGGTCCTCCTTATAATTGCTCTGAATTCCGACGTCTGCTACAGTGCCATCCTGGACATATGTTAAGCATCACCCATGTACTGAGGATAGAAACGCTGGAAGTTGTTTGAAAACCATTTAGTTTACAACCCCTGGAATGAGCATTCCTCCTTGCCTACAAAATCCAAATAATCTTTTAGATGGGAGGAGGAAGACCTGTAGCTTGGCCTTGTTGTGGGTGCCTGCCATCTCAATCCGAGCAACATACATCCATGAAAAAATAACATGGTTGCAAAAGAACACACACAGTTCAGCAAACATCATCTTAAAACGAGACTTACTGCTGCGCGCACCCGGAGGCCGGGCTCTGCCAAAGGGTATCAATAAATAGGATGTGGACCATTGGTGGCTACTCCGAAACCGTGCGATGAGGTATCTGGCGTCCATATTTGGCAGGATGCCGAGCTGTCACCACGAGGCCTCCGCACCATGGGCCTTATTTATGAAGGCCTTGTGCCGTCGGTGCGTCACTTTTAAAATGGCAAAAAGTGACGCACCGGTGGCGCAAGGCCTTCATAAATAAGGCCCCATGATTGCAACTGCTCTAGACACCTTTCACCAGAGGGCCAAGTCTGGCCTAGTTGACGCCTCGCAATATGCACGGTCATATCCGAATATTCACCACAGAGTGAGGAGCCGGCTTGTCATGGCGGGAAGCGGAGCTCTCCCACTAGGAACGTTACTGAAGAAAAGAAACCACGTCCCCTCATTCTGAAATGTCCACTATACGATTAAATCATGGACGCAGAAGCAAAGGAGCAGCTAAGGTATGGACGAAGGGCTTGTAGGGTTTGGTGGTGGAGGGCCCTAGGCCCGCATGTTAGGCGCAGCAATGACCTGACACAGACACCAGATGAGGGTAGTGGGAATGGCCTCAAGCACGTGCGCTCGGCCCCTTTTATTGCCAGCGTCATGTGACACCATGACGTCTGTGGTGGGTGGGTGTAAAGTGTAATACAGACACTTGAACACTAGAACGTGTCCATGCTAGGACACTACATCCCTCCCATTTTTTAATTGCAAAGACCCACATTCAGAAATCAACCTGTGGGGAAAATAACATGTATCAGGATGCAGTAAAGTGTTCAGCTTCCGCAGTGTCTTTCAATCCGCCGCTGCTTGGAATCACAGATGGTGTTCAACCTGTTGCGGGTAACATCAGTTCACAGTGGCACCGGTTTGTGGTGCTCGATGGAAACAGTCTGTTGATGACTCTGCGACCAAATTGTCCTCACAGTCCTTCTTTTGCTCACTTCCACGGCGATGGGTGCAGTTAGAGTTCTGGTGGTTTGCCGGGGAATGATGCACGATTTCCGGCCTTGGCCTTAGCTTTATTTGTAGTCTGTGTCCTACTTGGCAAAAGGCAGATCCGTTGCAAGGCATCCCTCTCACTAGGATGACCCCTCTCGTCGGTGTTCCCCTGCCACGGGATGTCCTTGAGGTCCTCTTCTCGGATTCGCGCTGGGCTGGATGTGTCCACATCAGTTGTTCCTGCGCCGCCGTCAGTGGGGGTATGGAAGAGACGATGTGTCTCACCTCAGATTCCGCAGCCTCGTCCCAAGGTAGCTGTTGGTTTCTGTCTTTGCTTGCGATGTCTTCGCCCTCCCCGGACCTTTCGGATGGGCGTCGGAGGACCGTCTCTCGTCGCGGGGACTGCGTCCCGGAGGCCTCTGCCCCTGGGTCACCACGGCTGGCATGTGTCCAGTGTCCGTGTGACCCCAAAGGTGGATGTCACTAACGGTCTCGCTTGCTCCTCTCCGCAGATCCTGGGTGTGCGGAAACATCGTCTGTCAGCTGGTCTTCTTTGCCACTGGTGTTCTTCCGGCCTCGTGTTCCTCTCACCGTTGTCCTGGCACTTGTCACCTTACTTCTCTTCGGGAGTGAGCGGTCTTCGTCTTCCTGCACTCCTCTCTGTCTTTCCTTAGTTGTTTCCCTGTGAGGACGTTGCTTCGCACTGACTTCTCCTTCTACTCTTAATTGTGGCAACAGGCCACATGGATATGCTTCCTTCCTTTTCACGGTGGCAAACGTGCCACTCAGATCTCTCCTTTTCTTCCTTCCTTTTCACGGTGGCAAACGTGCCACTCAGATCTCTCCTTTTCTTCCTTCCTTTTCACGGTGGCAAACGTGCCACTCAGATCTCTCCTTTTCTTCCTTCCTTTTCACGGTGGCAAACGTGCCACTCAGATCTCTCCTTTTCTTCCTACCTTTTCACGGTGGCAAACGTGCCACTCAGATCTCTCCTTTTCTTCCTTCTGCATCGCGACATCACTTGGACCAATCTTGTGTCTTCTCTTCTGACCTGGGTCCTCCATGCAGTGCGCGCACTCTGCATGTGCACCCCTGGTCTTGTCCCCGTCGGGGACACCTTCTCCTTCTTCCTCAGCAGCCAGAGTTGGTGTTGCGAACCTTCTTTTCTTGATGCTTTCTTTTCTTGATGGTTGTTGGTGACGTTCGGGGGTCCATGTTTGTAGACCTGTTCATGGTTGAACGTCCTGGACCGGTTGGTGGTCCACTTCTGCCGATGCCTGGCAGGTTGCTTTCGGTCGTCCTGTCGGACTTTGCGCTACAACAGTTCCTGGGGACCCGTTGTGGGTCAGCACTTGATGGGCGATCACTCTGTGGATCGGCTCCTGGGAGGCGCCACGGATCTGTCGCGGGTCGGCACTTGATGGGCGATCGTTTTGCGGATCGGCTCCTTGGAGGCGCCATGTCGTGGGGTCGTCCGCGAAGATTGTTCTGCGCGATGGCGCTGCTTGCGGTGGCTGTGCGTCGCCACGTGTCGCGTTGTTTGCGCACTTACTGTTCAGGGTTCTGGGGCGCCTGTTGCGTGACGTTGGGTACTTGCTGCTTTGGCTGTCGTCAGGTACTTGATGCTGTGGACCGTTGGCGGGAGTAGGTGATGCTGCGGTGAGCGCCTGTGGCCACAAGGCGTCGCTGCTCTCTCCGTCTTTTGATCGCGGCAGTAGTTTCCCTGGACGTTCTTTTAGTGGTTGGCAGTCGTTTCCTCCAGACGTCAGTGCTTGGATGTTTTGTGAGGCATGGGTGCCTTCTCCCACGTCGCGTTGGAAGTGGCAGTCGCCGACTCCTTGCTGGTGTGTGTGGGTGTCACGGGCGCTGTTGCGCAGTTACTTGCTGCGTGAGGTTGGATGCTTTCTTGCTGCGGGAGTTTAGACGCTTTCGCTGTCACTTGCGCTGTGGAGAACTTGCTTGCTGCGTGAGTGTTCTTGCGTTGTGCAATGCTTGTTTTAGTTCTTGTGGAGGTAGGTGCACTTTTGCATTTGGCCACTGGGTGGCAGTGTTGCAGGAATTGTTAGCAGCCTGTCTTGTCTTCCCCTGATGTGCACTCTATTGTCACAGTGCACAGGGGGCTGGAGCTGCTGCTGCTGGGAGCCTGTTTCAAACTACCCTCCCGGTGAGTCTCTCTTTTTTTTTTTTTTTTTGGGGGGCAGAAATGCACATGCGCCTCACAGATGGTTGATGGCTGTAGAGGGGCACATGTGCAGGTTCTTGCCGGGTGCACCGGTACTTTGCTTCAAGCGGTGGGGGCACATGGGAGTGCTTGTGCTAGCAAGGGAGGCACTGCTGGGGGTTTTGCCAGCGATGTGTGGTGTGCTGAGCGGGTAGGCTCCGCTGCAGCCGTTCTTTGGCGGGTGCGTGGCGCCAGTTCCCGGGCACAGAAAACGGCAGTCCAGTTACCTTTCCCTCTGTCCTCCCTGCCCGCGGCGGCGTCTCGCAGTCCTTGCGCGGGCGGGGGGGGGAGTAATGCTGATGTTTTCTTCAGGCTGGGAGGGAGCGCGTCGCTCCTGTTACTCTTCCTTGGGCGGGGGTGCTCGAGGCAGGCCGCGGGTAGGCTCCGCCGGCTCTGCCTATTCAAAGGTTCATAGTTCTCCGGCACGGCAGGCTTCACTTTTCCCCGGTCTCCCGCCGCAGCAGCTTCACCTTGCTCACGCTGCGCGGCGGAGACCTGCCATGTACCTCGCAGGCCGCGGGTAGGCTCCGCTGGCTCTGCAGTGTCTTTCCACGCTGGGGTGCCGCCGGCAGGCCGCGGGTGGGCTCCGCTGGCGTTGCTGAGTCCTCCTTCGCTGGGGGCTACCGGCGGGCCGCGGGTGGGCTCCGCTGGCCCGGATGACGTGGCGAGGGGGGTCGGGAGGCGGTTAGCTACTCCGCTCCCTCCCCCTCGTAGTCTTCGGTGATTGCGGGTCCGGCCGCACTTATTTTCACGCGGTCTTCAGTCTCTGTGCCCCTGCCGCTTCCAAGCTCACACGCGGCGGGGGCGGGGGACGACTCGGGCAGGCCGCGGGTAGGCTCCGCTGGCGCTGCTTATTGCTGGGCACAGTTCATGGCGGGCACTTCGCCCGTGGGGCTCACCTTCGGCCGGCGGGCCAGATGCTCCGTCGCGGTCGCGGCGGGTGGGCTCCGCCCGGCCCGTGTACCTCTCCGGTGGGGGTCTTAAGCCTCGCGGCCGTCGCAGGTGGGCTCTGGGCGGTCCGCTGTTGCTTGGTGGCACTCGGTGGTGGCGGTCGACGCGGGTGGGCTCCGGTCGGCTTGCTGTGGGGCGCCGACGTGCCCACCGGCTTCTCGGCGCGCTGCGCCCAGCTGCAGGGGATGCCCTCTAGGCGGGCAGCTCTCTTCCCCTTTTCCTTGTTGATTTAGCAGTGGGTAGTGGCACGCATGGGCTGCACTACCGGCCTCGTCACCATTGTAGGGTTTGGTGGTGGAGGGCCCTAGGCCCGCATGTTAGGCGCAGCAATGACCTGACACAGACACCAGATGAGGGTAGTGGGAATGGCCTCAAGCACGTGCGCTCGGCCCCTTTTATTGCCAGCGTCATGTGACACCATGACGTCTGTGGTGGGTGGGTGTAAAGTGTAATACAGACACTTGAACACTAGAACGTGTCCATGCTAGGACACTACAGGGCTCAGGGACATTTCCGAGGCAACAGCAAGGCAAATGTGTCGACTACTGTCAGATAGCTGTTCTACCAGAGATAAGGCGCTCAACATCAGAAGAGAGAACTGACAAGCAAGAATTTACAAAAGTAATATATTATGTAAACTACAGCGTCGAAAGGTTGGTGAAGTTCATGCTTTTGAATTTTCCTTTAATGACTTTTTGAATAGTTCGTTTAACAAGCACTATGGAGAAGTATTGCTGTCCGTGTGAGGCCTTGTGAAGAGCATTGTATCGAGTTCTGGAGGCCTCACCTCCGTGCAGAGACAGTTCAGAGACAGTGTACCAAAACGGTGCATTATATAAATTCAATTACAAGCGCTAGAAGGCAGGATCCAGAAATTAAAAGGGTATGGAAAGAAGAAATGGGTTGTGTTGTAAGGGGGGTGCGTGCATTCATATTCCTAAAGGGAATATACACAATGGAGGGGCAAGCATTTTCAGTGGAACACTGCTCCTGCAATCATGATCACAATATGGGAATGGAATCGATGAGCTTCAGGAGTACCTTTGAAAATATTTGTCACAAACCAGGCAGTGAATGCATGGAAAAATATTAGGGGTGGGCATAACTCATGTAATTCTGGGAAGTGTAATCATGCAGAATTACGCTGCAATTCTGCAAGATTACGCGGAATTAGGCGAGAGTAGTAATTCTGCGTTAGCACTGTTTCTTAGCGCACAAATGCCCTTGTGTGTCCAAAATGGATGCAAGGATAAAGTTTGCTAAGAAACAGTGATAACTGCAACAAAAAAACAAATAGTGACTGGCTTGCTAAATGGGCTCTTGAGGCAGAATTTTCACCTAACTTACTCACTACATTTAGCTCTATTTTCTTAGGGTAAAATGCACTCTCGGGCTAAAATTGAGCAGTGCTAAATGCAGCAGATCCCATTTAGCAAGCGTGAGAAGCCGGAATTACTGAAATGACTCACATTATTCGGGCATAATTGAAATTCCATCCAGGCCTAGACAATATGACAGAGACAATACCAGGGCAAAAATAGTATTGAAGTTCCTTAGTCCGAGAAAATTTGTCAATAAAAATTCTGCATGCTATGGACTCATCGCAATATAAACTAAGAACAAGCTGTGTAAATGCAAGATCAATCCATTGCTTCCCTTGCTTTGAATAATGAACAAAATAAGCCTTTTTTAGTGGCATACCCCTGGGCCTAGTCCTAGAATGGGGGCAAGGCCTATTGGACGAGTAAGCCAAACCTGAACACACCTACAGTAAGAGCCTACAGTGCGATGGACTGATGTGGCTAACTTAGATCTGTTTTTTCCCCTGGACTCGGTGATAGTAATGGCTCTATTTGGAAGAGAAGAAACTGCAGAGATTCACTGGAATAGCTTCTGTAGATTAAACATTATGCAAGGCTGCTTTAAGAAGTCTGATTCCCACCTGCTGACTGCCTAAAAGACTGAAATGCAACTGAGGTTGAAAGTGTTTAGAGAAGGTGCCTCCCTGATGAGTGGAGTGTCTGCTATCGCCTGTGGAAAGTATACATTTTTGCAAGTTCCCTTGTAAATAAGGCCCAGTAGGTTCTCCTTGACTCTTACTCAAGTGGGGGCTGGAACCAATTTACTTTTTGAGCTGGAAAAACAGAAAGGCTCATGCATTCCCTACAATCAAATCCTGCCAGTCTCTCTCAGCAATGCATTTTATTTAATATGGGGAACTGGAACATCTTTCCCCGAACAATCCACCATACAAGAAATGCACACGTATACTTTTTTAAGGCTTTATTATTATACTGGAGTCTTGGTTTAGCACATAACATATGAAGTAGAATAATTGTAGATGTAATCATTATGGTTAGTGAAATAAAAGGAATACATATAAATAAGGCACACATTGGCAACATAGCCGATGGCTATTTATTAGATGAAATATGTGATGGTAACACTTCTTTTCTGGCACCCGTTAATGTCTATATTAGTACCAAAATCTTGGTAATAAATGGAACTTTTTAAGTGGCACACACCCTTGCCTGCTCTTATTTCGTATTTCTCCAGTATGCAGCTTGCGTGAAGGTAAAGCCAATCTTCGTTTATGTTGTGTCAGTCTTCTTAGGAGAACCAGATATCAAGCCCCAATGTGCAGCCTTGACATGAACTGTTTGTCATAGATGCTTCTGCTGGAATGCCTCAAATCTCTCTCTCCCCAAGAATCTCTCGCAGAAATTTGATAAAATATTTCTTAGCATTCTTATGAGAAAAACTGCGACCTATGATGCACAGTGGGGATAGAAATGTGATCATTTCCCTGCACATTCATCTAAATCTACTGTACTCTCCTCTAAATATCATATTGCGTAAATATGTGACATATGAACTATAATTACACTATCACTTTATAACAAAGATATTGCTATACTGTGAATATATGTAAAATAATTTGGAAACAATATCAGGCATTGGTAAATGTATGTAAATATAAATAACAATACCCGCTTTAAGAAATACGTCCCCACAAGAGACCTACGGTCTAGCCAGGCAAAATTGCTACAAGTTCCTAGATTCAAACAAACGAGGTGGGGAGGCAGAAGCTTCCTGCTCCATGCCGCCAAAGACTGGAATCAACTCCCTCTCGCAATCAAAAACAGTACCTCCCTAATGTCATTTAGAAAAGCGGTTAAACATGGCTATTCAAGTCCGGATAAACTATTTTCACCAGTTTAGGACAACACGTCTTCTCTACAGCGCCAAGACGCCCACGGGCCTACGAGTGCTTTACCAAACCACAAATCAAATCAAATCAAAATCAAATCAAATAATTTTAGGCTGCTAAGCAGCTGAAAAACAGAAATTGAGAAAGGCATGCAAGGGCCATGCCCTGGAAGGGTGGGAGGTGATGGGTTTAGGTGGTGGTTTCAGTGGAGAAAGGGAAGAAGCTGTACTGCTTGGGAGTGTGTGGCCAGGTGAGATTCACCAGTTACACCCACTGCGGCTGAGGAAAAGCAGAGCAATACTGCAGTTGTGCTGGATCCCTGCTCCGGGAGCACCCTTAGGCCGGTGCAGCTGACATTGGAGGTGCAGCAGCCCATGGAAGCTCCAGACAAGCATTTGGAGGGATCACTGCTCTTGAGGGTGGGGAGGCTAGTTACGCCTGGTGGACCTGATCCGATAGAACTTGGTAACTGTTGTTCATGGCCCTGGGGTGAACTCCTGCGTCCTTGAGAGAGAGGTTCCCCTGGGAAGAGGTGCAGGGCTACAGCTTCTCGCCTGGAGCAAGCGTGTAGAGACCCCATACAAGTTGCTAACAGAGGGCTCCGAAGTCTGATCATGACTGCACTAGGCCTTTGCCAAATTGGGCCTCAGATTTAGGGGCCATGCAGATTTTGAGACCCAGCTGGGCTTCAAATATGTCTATGTAGTTGATTTATAAAGTGTGACTGCTACTCCGAGGAGTGTCCTGGTGCTGTAGCATAAGAACCGTCAGCAGGCAGAGAAAAGAAAGGGTCTAGATGAAGGAGAAGAGCTAGGTCTAAAGTTTCCTTGGTGGCCCTGAGAGTCAGCGGGTGCTTGTTTCAAAGAGAGGGGCCTAGGATGGTGGAAGATCTGCCCCGCCTTCGTCTCCCAGATCCGAGGGACTGTGGCCAAACAGAAAGTTTTTGAGCGAAGATTTCTCTAGGGAGTATAGAGCTTGACTTTGTCTCAAAGGTACCCTGGGCCGGTACCGTAAGGTGCTTTTTGGGTTAGCAGTAATATTTTAAAATTGATCCTCTTCCTGACCGGAAGCCAATGTAGGCTGTGAAGGAGGCCAGGGAAATGGAAGTGGGGTGGGAGCCCAAAGATGGTGCGTGCTGCTGCATCCTGAACCAACTGCAACCTGTCTATCAGGTGCTTGGGCATTCCTGCATAACAGCTATTTCCATAGTCCAACCATGAGATTATCAAGGCCTGCGTCACCTGTTGTCTAGCCCGAAAGGAGAGGAGATAAAAGAATGTCCTAAGTACACGAAACCCATGCCCACCACAGAGTTGATTTGAGTGTGAAATGACAGTTGCTCATCAAATTTGAAGCCCATGTTTTTAACCACTTGACTTTTTAATAAAGGAGGGGAGGCATCCTCAGGCCAGAAAGTTTCCCATGCTGTCTTTGCCTCCGGGACTAAGAAGAGGCACTCAGTATTTTCCCACATTACATTTAAGTTGTTTTTTGGATAACCATCTGAATGTTGCATTCAGGCACTCACAGATTTTCTCCCCAGGTAAGGCCTAATCCTTACCCCAGGTGAAAATGAGTTGAATGTCATCTGCATATGACACTATTTTTGCACCCTAGAGTTCCACTAAGGAGGCATGGGAGAGAGATAGATATTAAAAAGCATTGGATTCAACGCTGAGCCTTGTGGCACTCCCACCTTTAGCTTGGGGGAGGCGGCGGAAAAAGGGCTGCACCAAGCCTCTTGTCCTCTGTCTTCCATAAAAGAGGCAAGCCACTGCCAGGCCAACCCTGTGAAACCTATTTAGTGTATACAAGCTAGGAGGATGGAGTGAGAGATGGTGTCGAACGCTGCTGATAGATCAAGTAGCACCAGCAGCCCTCTGTCGCCCTGTCGTTACTAGGGCGAATGGAGTCGAGTACTTTCAGCAACGCTGATTCTTTACTATAGTTGGGCCGGAAGCCAGATTGGCTTGCATGAAGCAGATTATTATTTTTTAAATGTGCGGAAATCTGTTGATTGAAATGGTTCTCCAGTACTTTTGATAGGGCTGGGAGAAGGGAGATGGGTTGGTAATTGGTTGGATCATTTGGATCTGCCTGAGCTTTTTTCAGCAGTGGTAACATTTTAGCTTGTTTCCAAACCATGGGCATCTTAGCTGATGACAGGGATGTATTAAATAACTGATGGACCAATGGGGTTTTGGCCTCTGCCCCGCGGGCTAAGAGAGTGACAGGACCCGGATCTGAGTGGGAGCATGATTTTAGGCGACTTATGGCTAGAAAGGTATCTTTCACCGAAATGGCAGAAAACGCATCTAAAAAGCTGACTGTGCTGCTGGCGGTGGGCACCGGAAGAAAACAGGTCTTTCTCCTTCATCTCCTTTATGCCTGTTAGTTTCTTCGTACTATCTTCATCCAAGCATTTGTTAGCTTTTGGAGGTGGGAGGCTAAGTTTAATGGAGCTTATATATGAAATATATGAGGCTTAAAGGAGTGCTGGGTGATCTTTGGCAGACTCTGGGGACTACATCTCACCTAGATGCTTTCAATCTACATGATGGAGGTGGTGACCTGACTGGAAGGAATTTAAGGTCTCATGCTACATTACTCGAAAGGATCCATATCTGAGTTCAGCAAACACTACCATTGTGTTGCTGACGTGTGCCTAGGAAACCAATGCTCTCTTTACCTCCATCTACGGAGTAAACTGGATGTAGGTAACTAAATTCTGACGTGCACTACAGTGCATTGCCTGA
This sequence comes from Lissotriton helveticus, assembly GCF_964261635.1. Taxonomy (NCBI): domain Eukaryota; kingdom Metazoa; phylum Chordata; class Amphibia; order Caudata; family Salamandridae; genus Lissotriton; species Lissotriton helveticus. The sequence goes on from NC_136059.1 coordinate 938,487,374, forward strand.
TGGTGGCAGGTTATGAGAGAGTAAATTCTGTGACGATAAAAGATTGCTACATCGTGTTTAAGAGTGTCAGAGTAAGTGGGGTGTACTGTTTTTTGTGTGGAGTCTTGGCTCTTGTTTCAGCGAGGCCTTGAGCATGCAACTAAAATGGAGAAAATGAGCAAAAATAGCTAGAGCTCACACTTTTTTAATCTAAAATGTAACATTTGTATGGGTGACAGAGAAGAATAGAGATTCACTGACCCAGTAGTTAATGCACCGGAAGTGCAAATAACCCCAATGAAAATACCTGCTCCTAAGTATGCAGAAAAGTCTAGGTACTACTTGGGGGCTTAGAGTTGGTCTTCCATAGTCTAAGGATTTATAAACAGGAGACAGACTTGGCAGGGACGGCTCCTCATAAAAGGAAGACAAACTTATGGAGGTCATGCACTGTTGTTGGTAAGTGCTGTGGGGATGGCTATGCAGTTATCCAGAAGTATAGATGGGGGACTTGGGTGGGTCACTCCTATGCAGTTATCCAGAAGTATAGATGGGGGACTTGGGTGGGTCACTCCTATGCAGTTATCCAGAAGTATAGATGGGGGACTTGGGTGGGTCACTCCTATGCAGTTATCCAGAAGTATAGATGGGGGACTTGGGTGGGTCACTCCTATGCAGTTATTCAGAAGTATAGATGGGGGGGACTTGGGTGGTTCACTCCCTTGGCGGTGTGCCCATGGGTGCTCTGCTGTGACTCAAGTGGTCTGCTCATCACAGTTAATAAACATCGAGTTTGCACTTAGCTCTGTTAATACATTTATGTTTGTATTAAGCTCAGGAGACACAGCATTTGACGCCATGGACCTATACCATGAAAATGTTATATGACATGCCATATAAAATTTTTGTTGGGGCGAAGTGGGGATTGCTACACTATGCACCATACTGTTTATAGGTGGTGCGGTTATTATATACTATAAAAACTCAATAAGGTGCTATTTAAAAAAAATAGGAAGCACAAGCTTATGTAGTATAAATGTATTTATAGTGCCTGTTATTTCCAAGTGTATGGGAGTCTGTGGCCTGAGGAGTGACATTAGGTGGAGGTGTGGTCATGTCCCGAAAGTGGGATTCCTTCACTTGCATTTTGCCTGGCTTTATACTCCCACAGACAGTCTTTAAAGACATTTCTCCCATGATTAGTCAGACACTCCTGCCCACACGCTTGATGGCCCTGTTGTGGTACATGAGGGATGTTCCAACTGGGGCTCGAGAACCTAACGCAATTTCTCTACTGTTAGCCGACCAGCATTGGCGATGCACCGGGGCCAAGGCCTGAGCCAGTCAGACCAAGTCTGGCAATAGAGTGCACAGTGACAAAATGTACGTCTATGTAAAACTACTTCCACAGGCAGTAAGACAAGTGGCGGACTGCAAAATGGTGTCCCACCCCCCGCAGAATGTGATGAGGGACCATTGAGTCTGCCCTATCTCACAGATATTCAGTGGTCTTGGGTTCAGTGGGGGTCCCCCTCTGTAGTGAGCCATCCGGCCACTGCAATATAATGTATTATATAACAGCCTTCCAGCCCGGCACGGCCCGGACGCTATAAATAGATTGGTCAACAATTGCTCATGGTTGTCGTTGCCCATGAAGAGCTGTGTAAGGTGCGGCGCAGCACCACTTGGGAGTGTGGATGTGCTCTGGCTGTCAAGGGGAGATGTCTACACCTCTCCTGTGGTACGCACGAGACGAGTGTGCAACCGTGTGTAGGAGGAGTGGCGAGAAGGCCTGCAATGTGAGGAGGCCCGGGACCATCTGCAGTACGAAGCGCGGCCCGTGCAGAGAGCCACCTGAACACAAGAGGCCTTGGAAGGAGGGATCCACAAGTGCGTGTGCACCCAAGAGGACTCCCTTGCTGCTCCCAACAGAAGGAAAGGAGACCAGTGTTCACACACATCCAGGGGGAACAATAATAGAACTGAGAAAAAAAATTAAGATATACAACAGCAAAAGACAATAAGCAACAGTAATCACAGGAAAAGGCAACAATCAGCAAAGGCAAAGCCCAAAGAAGAAGTCTAGAGTGTAACAAAGCATACCACAGGGGACAAACAATAAGTGCAGTGGAAGAAAATTCATTTATTTATTTAAACCATTTGTAGAGCGCCTGGTTACTCAAAGACAGAGTGTCCCCGCGCTGAAAACTGCAAAGAAGCTCAAAGGAAGGAGCACAGTAGAGGCAAGCATGGGCTGGGGAAGGGAAAAGGACTAAGTACATGGGAAAAGAAAAGTTTTCAGTTTTCCCCGGAACCTGATAGCAGAGGGTTCCATTCGTAGCTCAAGGGGGAGCTCGTTCCAGCACTTGGCAGCCAAATAACTGAACGAGCAGCCACCCATCCTAGCTCTGGTGATTTTAGGGATTTTAAAAACCATTGTTCCAGAAGATCTCAAATTCCTGGTAGGACGATGTATTGTTAAAAGGCGTTGTAGGTATCCTGGACCAGTGCCATGTGTGATTCGGTTGGCAAAGCATAAGGATTTGAATTTAATTCGTTCCTTAATGGGAAGCCAATGTAGTTTGGACAAAGCAGATTTCCCTGAAGCTCTGCGAGGAAGTTTGAGCACAAGGCGCGCAGCGGCATTCTGAGCACACTGGAGTTGGTGAAGTCCTTTTTTGCTCAAACCAAGTAGCAGGGCGTTCCCATAGTCCAGATGGCGAGTTACTAGGGCATGGACAATGGTCTTCCTGGAGTCCATAGGAAGGAGATCTAATACCTTCCGGAGGACTCTCAGTAAGCTGAAGCACTTAGCCGTGACTTTGTTGACATGAGGCATGTATGATAGATTTGAGTCAAGTGTGATGCCCAAGTTACGCACCGAAGCCACAGGGCAGGGCAGACTGCCTAATTCCGCAGGCCACCACATGTGAGACCATGCAGAAGATGATTTTCCTACCACCAGCAGCTCAGTTTTGTCGCCATTAAGGCGGAGACAGTTGGTGTTCATCCAAGCTGCCACGGAGGAAAGGCAGTTGGAGAAATTGGTGGCATCTTCTTTGTGGTCGGGCGTAAGCTTGAACATCAATTGGGTGTCATCAGCGTAGCTAACAATGCCCACCCCGTAAGTCTCAACTATACGAGCCAGGGGTTCCATATAGATATTAAATAAAGTAGGGCTCAGACTCGAGCCCTGAGGAACCCCATGGCTCGTCTTCCTAAGAGATGATTTAAAGGGGGGGCAGTGCAGCTGAAAGTTCCTGTTGACCAGAAAGGACTCCATCCATGCAAGAGCATGCCCCTTAATTCCCATATCAGATAGCCGAGACAGCAGCGTTGAGTGCAGCACGGTGTCAAAGGCTGCACTTAGATCTAAAAGTACCAACGCTGCTGTCTCTCCCTCGTCCACTATGTGCCGAAGACTCTCAGTGGAAAAAAATAGGGCTGACTCAGTAGGGTGTCCCGCTCTAAAGCCTGATTGTGAGGGGTGCAGGAGAGAGTGTTCTTTCAGATAACTCATGAGCTGCCTGTTCACTACTTTTTCCACAATCTTAGCACAAAATGGGAGGAGGGAAATAGGGCGAAGATTTTGAAACTGGGAGATGTGGGCGTTGGCGTTTTTTTTTAGGGGAATGACTTGAGCGGTTTTCCAAGCATCTAGTACCTGGCACTCTTGAAAGGAGAGTGACACAATAGGACTAATATAGTCAATTATTGTGGTCTCCAAGACTCCTTTACAGCGAGTCGGCGGGCAGACATCGCTGGGGGAGCCAGATTGTATACTGTTTGCGATGCTAAGTAACTCTTGTTTCTCAGGAGTGATGAAACACGTGAGACCAGGAGTCCCCGTGTTGCTGTTGTTAGTAGCTACAAATTTACTCAAACTGGCCTCTTCCTTTATAAAAGTAGCATGGATTTTATCGATCTTGCTTACAAAAAAGTCAGCAATAGAGTCACATAGTTCTTTCGAGTAAATGTCTTGTGCTTCCAATCTAGTTGGAATCGTGAGTTCTTTATAGATCGAAAAGAGTTCTTTGGTGGGGTTATCCGCTAAATCTATTCTACTTTTAAGATGGCAGCTTTTTTCCGATCTCACTAGTTTATGGTATTTATTTTGTTCCTTCTTATATATTAGTTTATCTTCAAGATTGTAGTGTTTTCTCCAGCTGCGCTCTAGAGTTTTGCATCTAGCTCTGGCAAGCTTAAGGTTTTCTGAAAACCAAGGAGCGGTTTTGGATTGTCTAACCGGGGGTTTAGATGTCCAAGGGGCTATCTCATCCAGAGCAGTGGTCAACCATTTTTCATAATTTATCCAGGCCTCCTGAAGGGAGTTGCTTTGCGGGGGGGATTGTTTTTAAAGGGCCTGTCTGAAGGCATCTTGGTTAAACTTTGTCCAATTTCTACGCTTCAAGGAGGGACGGTTAGCAAGTCTGTTTTCTGTAAGGGTATTATCAACCAGAAACGGGATGACGAAGTGATCCGACCAAATTATTCTAACCGAAGGGAGGATCGTAATACCCTCCCAATTGGCAAAGATAGGATCCAGGAGATGGCCATGTTGGTGCGATGGGGCATCAGATTGTAGTTTCAGCCCCAGTAATGCCAGAGCTGGTGCCACCTCCTGTGCCTCCTTACATTCCCTATAGTCAAAATGAAGGTTTAAATCACCTAAAATGATAAACTTTTTTTTTTTTTTTTTTTGCAGGTAAAGCACCGGAAGTGGAAGAGGGACCCCAACAGAGTGGGGATTAAGGTAGATTGGCGAGCAAGGAGGAACTATCCAATCCCCACCGATAAAACAAAAGACAGGAGATCATGTCTGTGCAGGTGGAAGATGGTGCCAGTGACGGCGTTAGAGGAGTTGTGGAATATCATTTGCACTCCGCATTAGCGGCGCTGCACCCATTTAGTCAGCTGGCGGACCCGGCCACGGCTGTCCCTCGTTGGAGGAAATGGATCTGACGCCTGGAAAACCATTTTCTGGCGGTGAGAGAAACAAATGGGGTGGTCAAGCTCTCGACAGACTATGCTCCACATGGGTGGAGATGAGTTATACAAACTATTTCAAGACCTGCCCAACACCGGAAACCAGAATAACTATGGGGCAGCCCTGGCTGCGCTCAACTGGCATTTCGAACTGGAGCTAAACCCTGATTTAGAACACTTCAAGATGCATCAGGTGAAGCACAGGATTGAGAGACGGTGGACATGTTCTTCGCCAACTCCGGAGATTGGCAAGCTAGAGCACAGGGAAAGATAAACAGCTGGAAATAATGGCCCAGCTCATACAAGGATGCAGGTCATCTGATATTAGGAAATTAATTCTGTGGCAACCCAGCATCTTGTTGGATGAGATACTGATCTTGGGAAGATCGCACAAGCTGGTGGATGTCGGAGAGGGAGAAATGGAGTAGATGCTGGCACTGCGCTCCTCAGAGACACCTCAGTTGCACCCCGTGACAATCAAGGAGGAGAAGGTGGACGCAGTCCAGAAAGGAGTCAGATGAAGCAAAGGGTACCCTAATGCTCTTCAGGGTAGACGTGGTTGCCACAACCGTGGAATGGAGAACCAGCCACAGAGGAGCTGTCTGGCCTATGGGAAATCATGACTGAAGTGTGGCAAGATGGGCCATTTTGCCAAAGTGTGCATGAGTACGGCAAAAGCGGCTAGAACAGGAGGACGTGCGAAAAGGTTGGAGAAAGTCAAACAGGTGACAAGGAGAGCAGAAGGGGCAGAAGACTTGGACGCCCTGTGCCAGAGGTTTCAGGTCATGGATGATCATGATGATGATGATGTATTTGTGATATCTTTCACGGGCCGGTGCAACAAGAAGAGGCCCCCACCGATGTGCCAGCTTGCAATTAGGGTGAGCCAGGTGACCGCCCTCATTGACACAGGAGCATCGGTGAGCATCCTGGATGCCAGTCACTACACCCAGCTCAGTCCTTGACCTTAGTTGACGCCCACGAAGGCGAGAATATTCACGTATGGGGGTGACAACCCATTCCTTTGCAAGGAGTGATTGAGGTGGATGTCCGGCCCGGTGAAATCTCAGCAAGGACAAAGTTCCTCGTGACCAAGGATACTGCTGGGACATTACTGGGATGCCATTCAGCGGAAGACCTTGGATTAGTCATGTTTGTGCGACGGGTTCCCAAGTCTCAAGCAGCGGATATCATGGCGGAGTGTCCAGAACTCTTTGAGGGGCTGAGGTACCTCAAAGGTGTGAAAGTTAAACTACACATTGACAAAGCTGTGAAAACGGTGACATTGTGCCACAGGAGAGTGTCATTCCACGTGCGCCCGCTGGTAGAGGCGGAGTTGGAGAAGCTCTAGAAGGCCAGCGTTATTGAGAAAGTGTTGGGGCTGACGTCATGGGTATCCCCATTGGTCATCGCTCCCAAACCCAAACAGCAGCGAGCAATCAGGTTCTGTGTGGGTATGTGGCTTCCCAACAAGGCCATCAAGAGGGAGAGGCACATCACACCTACCATCGACGAGATTGTTGCGGACATCAATGGAGCTAGGTGGTTTTCGAAGGTGGATCTCAACTCGGATTACCATCAGTTGGTGTTGGATTGAGCCAGCCGCTATATCACACCTTTTTCAACCCATGTAGGACTGCAGAGGTTCAAGCGTTTGAGCTTTGGAGTATCATCGATGGCTGAAGTATTCCAAGGCGCCACTCGTGAGGCTCTTTCTGGACTGATAGGGGTTATCAATGTGAGTGATGATGTGTTGATATACTCGCAGACATTGGAGAAACACCACAAGAGGCAGAGAGCGACGCTAAAGCAAATGGTGGAACAAGGCCTGACACGGCATAGGGACAAATGGAAGTTCTACTCGATGGAAGTAGAATTCTTTGGCTACAGATTCTCCAGGTAGACCCCGTCAAGGTTGAGGCCATCCGGCAGCCACCATTCCCTTAAACGCGATGGAAATGAGGAGTTTTCTGGGTATGGCTAACTGTTGCAGAAGATTCATACCGCACCTGGCGACCATTGCAGAACTGCTGAGGGCACTTACAAAAAAGACACCAAATGGGTGTGGACAAGTACAGCATCGCAGGCTTTCATCAGGTAAAGGGTGCACTTCTTAAAGGAGAAATGGTAACCTACTTCAAGCCCGGGAGCCCCAGAGAGCTCATCGTGGATGCCAACTTCGTAGGACTGGGAGTCATACGCCTACAACAAATAGACCTGCAAGAATGGGTACCCATTGGACATGCCAGCAAGGCACTGACGGCCATGGAGAAAAGATACGCGCAAGTCAAAAGAGAAGCACTAGCAACCAGGTGGGTTTGCCACCTTTTTCACATCGATCTATGTGGGCACAAGTTTCGAGTGATCACCGACCACAAACTGTGGTTTCGCTATTTGGATGAACAACAAGAAATTGGCCCCCGAGGATTTAAAGATGGGCAGTCCAGCTCCAGCAATATGTTTTCGAGGTGGTCTGTCGGCTTGGAGTTAACAATCCGGCTGACTATCTGTCATAACAACCCACAGCGGCTGACCCTAGATGTCAGCGGGAGGTCGATGGAGGCCCAGAGAGGTTTTTGAAGCAAATAACGAAGCTGGCGTGCCCGAGGGTGCTATCATTAGAGGAGCTGGTGGAGCCCATCAGAGAAGGCAGTTGTCTGACCGATGTTAAGGAGGCATTGTAAGAGCATAACTGGAATAACGTCCTGGATGGGGTGAAGAGACTGACGGGTGAAGAGAGAGAGACAAGAACATGTTTATGGAGATGTCGGGAGGAGCTCAGTGAAAATGAAGACGGTCTACTATTAAGAGGAACACAGATTGTGGTACCCCAGAAACTGTGGAGCAGGACAGCGGAACAGGTGTACCAAGGGCACCAGGAGATAGCTAAAACCAAGGTGAGACTGAGAGCCAAAGTGTGGTTCTCTGGGATTGACAGAATGATTGAAGAAATTGTGAGAGGGTGCCACTCCTGCCTGATAACGGGAGGCAAACCTCCTGTGCATCCAGCAATAACAGAAGAGGCCAGCACCCAACCATGGGCCACCCTCAGCATGGACTTTGGAGAGTTTCCTGATGGGCGTGCCAAACTGGTGATGATGGATAGCTATTCAAAGTTCCCGGTAGTGGAAGTTGTACCCTCCACAGCTTTTGAGTGCATTAAGCCGGTCATGGAAAAGACCTTTGCTATGCTAGGGTTGCCAGAAGAAATCCGGATGGACAACAGGCTGCCATTCCAAGGAGCAGAATTTCGGGACTTCTTACACCATCGCAACATCGAGCATAAAAAGGTGACCCCCCAGTGGCCACAAGCTAATGGGGAGGTCGAAAGATTCATGTAGACCCCTAATAAGACACTGAGAATTGGTGTTGACCAGCAGGTCGAGATGGAAGGATGTTTTGCATCAATTCATGAGGGCATACCGGCAGACACCCCACAGCACGACAGGGTGCTCATTGAGTGAACTTTTTTTTTTTAAATATATTTTTATTAATTTTGGTAACATAAACAAAAATTCAGCATAGCACATGAAGGGAAACAAAAATATCAGTTCATATGGTGATTAATCTGGGAATCTAGGCAATCACAATAATACAACACATCGGTTGGGATGAGCATCAAGGGCACAATGATTTGTCTTTGATGGGGGTTGTCGGTGCGACACATATATCTTCCCTACAGGCATTCCATTTGGCCCACACAAGAGACCATTTTTTAGGGCAGCCTCTTGCTACATAAGCTGTTTTCTCCCTGAACATGCCCCAATCAAGATTTTCCCTGTGGCAAGCTTCAGGGATGATGCCCCCCCCATCGCTCTATATCTCTCTTGGCAACAATAGCTCATAGGGTGGCCCAAAGTTTCTCTGTCCCTGTCAAGTCAGTGGGTCCCCAAATATTAAGCAAACACCTCTTGGCCTGTATCCCCCTCCAATACCTCTGAATCTGTTCACACTCCCAAAGAATATGCATAAAGGTGCCCACCTGGCCACACTGTCACCTACAAGCACCCCCCTCCCCTCTTCCCATGCGGACCAGCTGGGGCCCGGTAACATAGGTTCTGTGCCGAATTTTCAATTGAACCAGGCGCAGACGCGTAGAGATTGTCACCTCACGGAGAGAGGCCACCGCTTCTCGCCACTCTTCCTCATCAAGCACTAAGCCGTCCCACTCCCAAGACTCATGCAGCTTATCAAGGGGATCGGCGTGTTATTGATCAACTTTTTGTAAGTTAGTGAGATGGCCTTCTGAGGAAGCAATCCATCCAATAACCTGTGTTCTAGTGGGGAGGACTTGGGGAGGGAGGACCCCTTCTTTAAGGTAGTGATCAGTGTGTGGCGGACCTGCAGGTAGCGGAAAAACTCTGTGCTTGTGAGCTCGAACTGCTGTTGTAGCTTATCAAAACCAATAATATCACCCTTCACCCAGAGGTCACTTATCCGAGAAAAACAGATGAGGTCCCACTTGTCAAAACCCTTAGAGGAATATAAGCTACTGAGCTGCTCCAAATCCCATAAGGGAGTCGCCAGCGTCAGTCTACGGTCCTAGCCCAGACTTCTGTTTACCGTATGCCAAATATGAACAGAGTGCCTAGTGGGCCCAGTTCACGAGTGAACTTGATGATGAGAAGAGCGGTGAGGGATATTATGCCGGTGAGTGAGCAGTGGCGGCCAGGGACAATGAATCAAGACTGACTCAAACTAAGAGGAAGAGGAACAATGAGAGAGCCAGCCGACGACAAAGAGCACGGAGGATGGAACTGAACGTGGAAGACCAGGTGATTGTAAGAAACAGATATCCCGGCTCAAAGTACAGGACACTGTTTGATTGTGAAATTGTGGTGGTGGTCGGCATGAGAGGGACCATGGTCTCTGACCGGAGAGGAGATCAACAGGAATGTGTTGTGGTTTAAGAAAGACTTGTTGGCGGACGAGGCAACATGGAGTGAACTGCCTGAGACCTCATCGTTGGAGCCCCTGTCAGAAAAAGAGGAAGGGGAAAGACATCCACCGACAAGGGAAGAGATGGAGATGGGGCCTACAGAAAATGAAGAAGAGAGGGAGCAGGGTATGGAAGCGAGAGATAACGAGAAGAGTGAGGATACATCTCAGCGTGGCCACCCTTGTCGGCTGAGAGAAAACCTCAAACCGAGCCAGAGACTATTGGGTAGATGCATCATTGTTGCCGTTTGCGATTCCTAAATTGCGAAAATTAAGGAATCGCAATTTAGAAATCGCAAACGGCAATGCATGAACAATTCGCATTTATTTTGATGATTCGGTATTTTTCCTTAATTGTGATTCACAATTTGCGAATTAAGGAAAAGCCTTCCCATTGATTCCTATGGGCCAAAAGGCCCATAGGAATGAATGGGAAGGCAATCACATTTTGCGAATTTCAAATTGCGATTCGCAAAATGTGAATGCAATTTCAAGGGTGCAGGGGGGGTCCAAAGAACCCCTCCCTGCACCCCTGAAATGTAACTTTAAATGCAATTTACACACACACATGCCCTAAGGGCATGTGTGTGTGTAAATTTAAACTTCCAAAAATGCAATTTGTGCATATTTGATAGTTTTCTGTAAATTAGCATGAATTTCAATTTCATGCTATTTTACCCCTTCCAAATTGCGAATTCGCAATTCAAAAATAATCATGCATTGCATTTAAGAAATCTCAAATTGCGATTTCTTAAATGCAATCGCAATTTTAGAAATCGCAACATGGTTGCGATTCCTAAAATTGCGAAATTCATGATGCATTCCAAATTAGTCAATTGCATTCGCAAACAGCCGAAAATTGCGATTCGCACTGTTTGCGAATGCAATTCTTTCCGATGCATCTAGGCATATGTTTGCTAAAATACGTGATGATAACAAAAACTGCAAATGGACTCATGTTTAACTGTTTTATATTTTTGTTAGTTTCTCTTTATTAAAGGTTATGAGGGATGTAGTGAGCCATCCGGCCACTGCAATACAATGTACTCACATCACAGCCTTCCGGCCCGGGCGCGGACCAGAGGCTATAAATAAACAGGTCGACAATCGCTTGTGGTTGTTGTCGCCATCAAAAATAGTGACAGTGTCCGTGTATCATTTCCCTTTACGTGGCATAGGCCCAGCCCTGAGTACCCCCAAACCACCCCTCTACATCCCTCAAGTGTTGGGGGCACTTTGCATCGCAGGGACTGCAGGGGTCTATGTTACGCCCTTGAGGAAGATTTAAGCTGCTGAGGAAGACCAACGGACATGGGGACCAGTGCAATCCTTCCTAATTGACCGAGTCGGGGAGCAGAAATGTCAGGTGGAGCATGAGTGTTGGAATTTGCAGAATAAAATGTTCTAAACAGCTAAACTCGAGAGCCAGAAGAAAGGGAACAAAAATGCTAAACTCAAGAGTACGTGTGAGGAGGAGGGGGATTGGCAGAAAATTATTTATGAGGCAGTGTGCATTGGGTGCCAACCTGAATAGATGTAATAATATGTTGTATGGCTGTTAGATTCCCTTTTGCGTGGCTTATGCAGTACATTGACGTAAATCTTATAAAACCAAGTGCCACATTGTACCATATCATTTTACCTTCCTCTCGCCGTTATACTATGTGAAATACCACGTATACTGTAGGATTGCAATTTCTTTTATGTTTCATTGGTTTTTATAAACAATACAATTAAATGCATAGATAAAAAAAAAAAATTGTCAAATAAGATTAACAAAAAGTAAAGGGCATGTACTCCCCAAAGAGCAAAGTGTGTGTTGCAAGAGTGTCCTCTGCGTCCTTGAGTGCTTCAGTCACGCGATGGCAGTGGCATCTGCAATTTAGAGTTTAGCTCTGCGAGGAAACAGGCGAGGATTACGGTCTACATACATATCTTAACAATTGTGCAGTTTAAGCCTGTCAATCCAGGACGGTACACTTCTGCAACCAGTTTACTTTCAATCAGGATAAGAGCAGATTAAAAGTAGGTATTCATAAAGAGAGACAGGCTTATCCTGAATATATATATATATATATACATCTATTTTAAAAAAAAAATTAAAAGCCCATTGTCAAGCCACCGGGACTCACAAGGGCAGTGGCAACTATGGTACTGTCTGTTGTTGATGTAAAATCATTCTGAATTGTAATGTTATGCTCTTCATCTAATAAGTAATGCTTTCTCTCGACAGCCTCCCGATGTTTACTGTGCTCAGGAAGTTTAGTATTCCCATGACGTTAATTCTGGAAGCTATCATTATCAGGTGAATATCATGATTAATGTTGGTTTTATTCTTGGTTACTGTCATGTGCACTTGGATGCAATTCTGGTATTGTGGTTCTTTGACATCAGGTTATAAAAGGAAACATTTTTTTCGTTATCTACATTGCTCTAACATTTGGAGCAGTATAGATTGAACCAGTACAGATTTGTATCATGCAGGTGTCAATTGTTATTGCTTCTGGACGATAATTCGTGATTGGTGGATTTGAGAATATGCAACTGTAGCAAACACAGATATAGAAAACAGGGCTGGATTGGGCCCTGCCAAGGAGGGGAATGGGAGCAGGAGGCCTGGAGTACGGTGTCAGCAGTCCTGTGGTTAGTAGATACCACCCTTACATTATTCAAACTAAGAGCCATATTTAAAGCTTGGTGGACGGTTACTCCGTTACAACAGTGACGGATATCCCGTCTGCCGAAATATAAATCATATTATATCCAATGGGATTTATATTTGGACGGACTAGATATTTGTCACTTTTGTGACAGAGTAATCCGTCCGCCGAGATCTAAATCAAGCCCTAAGCATGATTGACTTAGTGATTGTTGGCGCTGTGTGTGCTGATTCTGTATTTTGAGGTGCAGGTTGGAGCAAACTCCGGGTCATGTCTCCAATGCCAGTCATACAGTGGCAGTGTCTGTCACTTCCACAGTGCGAGTGGCAGCACATGCTGGTCTCAGTCAGTCACAATGCTTCAGACGCCGGGCTAACAATCACACTGTATGTGTGGGGTCTTGGCATTGAGGCATGCCAGGCGTATGTCTGTGTGGTTCTCCCTGGAGATCACCTGGCATCGTGGGCCACTCACACCATCAGGTGCCCCCGGATAGACAGGCAATTTCTAGGATAAGTGAGCCCACACCAGGCATAATTGTGGACATTGTTTCGTGTACTCTGGGAATATGGGCTTCATGAGTCCCACTTCTGGCATAATACTGACCCTGGCATATTGATGGTAATTCTTGCCTTATTCTGAGCATCTTTAGCATGGAAATTCAATCAATCAATCAATCATATCATTTTTAAAGCGCACTACTCACTCGTGAGGGTCTCAAGGCGCTGGGGTGGGGAATGCTGCTACTGCTTGAAAAGCCAGGTCTTGAGGAGTTTTCTGAAGGTCAGCAGGTCTTGGGTCTGCGGTAGGTGGATGGGGAGGGTGTTCCAGGTCTTGTCGGCGAGGTGGGAGAACGATCTGCCACCTGAGGTCGCTCTTCGGAAGCGGGGTACTATAGCGAGGGCGAGGTCGGCGGAGCGGAGCTGGCGGGTGGGGGTGTAGAAGCTGAGTCGTCTGTTGAGGTACGTTGGTCTGGTGTTGTGTAGTGCCTTGTGTGCGTGGGTGAGGAGCTTGAAGGTTATCCTCTTGTTGACTGGGAGCCAGTGCAGGTCTTTCAGGTGGGGTGTGATGTGGCTGCGGCGAGGGATGTCGAGGATCAGGCGTGCAGAGGCGTTCTGGAGCGTTGGAGCCGTCTCAAGAGTTTGGCCAAGGCTCCTGCGTAGAGGGCGTTTCCATTATCCAACCTGCTGCTGACAAGGGCCTGGGTGACTGTTCTTCTCGTTTCAGTGGGGATCCACTTGTAGATCCTAAGGAGCATGCGGAGGGTGTTGAAGCAGGAGGAGGAGACGGCATTGACCTGTTTAGTCATGGAGAGGGTGAAGTCGAGGATGACCCCTAGGTTGCGTGCGTGGTCGGTGGGTGTTGGAGCGGTTCCCAGTGCGGTCGGCCACCAGGAGTTGTCCCAGGCAGAAGGCTTGGATCCGAGGATGAGGACCTCCATCTTGTCCGAGTTCAGCTTCAGTTGGCTGTTCCTCATCCATTCAGCAACGGCCTTCATTCCTTCGTGAAGGTTGGTTTTGGCGGTGAGGGGGTCCTTGGTAAGGGAGAGTATCAGCTGGGTGTCATTGGCGAAGGGGAGGATGTTGAGGCCGTGCCGACAGGCGACATGGGCGAGCGGTGCCATGTAGATGTTAAACAGGGTTGGGCTGAGGGATGAGCCCTGGGGTATGCCGCAGATGATCTCGGTGGCTTCGGAGCGGAAGGGGGGAAGGCGGACGCTCTGTGTTCTGCCGGAGTGGAAGTAGGTGGTCCAGTCCAGGGCCTTCTCTTGGATCCCAGCGTTGTGGAGGCATGTTCGTAGTGTGTGGTGACAGACCGTGTCGAAGGTGGCTGACAGGTCCAGGAGGATGAGGGCCGCCGTTTCTCCATTGTCCAGCAGGGACTTGATGTCATCGTTGGCGGCGATGAGGGCAGTCTCGGTGCTGTGGTTGCTGCGGAACCCGGACTGGGAAGGGTCCAGGATGTTGTTCTCCTCGAGGTAGCGGGTCAGTTGTTTGTTGACGGTCTTCTCGATGACCTTTGTTGGAACGGGAGCAGGGAGATGGGCCGGAAGTTCTTGAGGTCCTTGGGGTCCGCCTTGGGTTTCTTGAGTAAGGCGTTGATCTCGGCGTGCTTCCAGCTCTCCGGGAAGGTTGCTGTCTCGAAGGAGGTGTTGATGACTTTCCGGAGATGGGGTGCGATGGATGTGCTGGCTTTGTTGAAGATGTGGTGTGGGCATGGATCTGACGGAGGTCAAGAGTGGATGGTGTTCATGATCTTGATGGTGTCATCGTCGTTGATGTTGGTCCAGTAGAGCAGGCGGTTGGTGCGGATGGTGGTCGTGGGGGCGGAGGTCTCAGTGATTGTCGGGGCGGTCGTGGCATTGAAACTGTCGTGAATGCCTGTGATCTTGCGGTGGAAGAAGGTGGCCAGCGAGTCGCACAGGTCTTGCGAGGGTGGGACGTCGTTGGTGTTGGAGAGTTCCTTCATAATGTTGAAGAGCTCTTTGCTGTTGTGCGCGTTGTTGTCTAGGCGGTCTTTGAAGTTCCCCACTTTGACATAATGCTGGCCATCCGTAGCATATTGTCGCATCTTTAACAATATTACAACATGTTGCAAATCCATAGCAACTGCAGGTTCACATTTAAACTATAAGAGAATACGATATGTGGGAAACTGTACGTAAAACATATTTTCAAATAGATTTTGTATTTTATTCATGAAACTCAATTTTTTGTTTATAGGAAACGATATTCATTGTCCATTATATGGACGGTTGTTGCAATAATTGTTGGAGCAATAGTAGCTGCTATGTAAGTACACATATTTATTTATTTAATATTGCAGTTTTCGATTTGTGGGATTGGTCGCAGAGGGTCATTTCAACATGTTGGAATTCTTCACTGCTAAATTTCCACATCACCTGGCAGACATGAATGGGGACTCTAGTACGCTAAGATATTGCTTTTTCATCTAGAGTGAAAGCAAAATCACAAGTTGAAATAAACCAAAGCCACTATCATTGCCTTATGACAGTTGCAACAATTCAATACTTAGGGCTACAGAAAGTGACATCACCCACCTTTAGTTTTTTCCCACCAAAGGGCATAATTTACAGTGACATCACATGAAGCACAACTAAAGACATCACAGTTCATGATCTCACCAAACTGAATTGAAAGCCTTCACTATGTCCCTCATAACGAGTGGCCCGGAAACTGATCTGGATATTCCTCACTCCTGGAGTTATATCAAGGTATTGGTAACTCGGGGGTGGGAAACATCCAGGCCACTACACGTTGGAATTCTAAGGGTCCCTGCATAAATATGGAATTAAAAGGGGAATCAGTAATCCAGGGTTCAATTCCTCTGTAATATCCCATTTTCCTCTGGATTTTCGCATGGACACTTGACTGCTGTCAGAGGAAATGCAGCGGATCTCATAATTCTGAAGGGGCTGATTAATGCTGTTATATGTTCCATCGGATTTAGGAGGCCACTAATAATGAAGGCCTAAGTGTGAACTGAATACAATAACTTGCAGGTCTTAATAAGTCTGTTAAAACAATTTAATTATATATCAGTAAATAAGGTACAGCAGCGATGTGTCATAAGTGCAGTGCAGAGGCCAGGGGAGCAGTTGTGATAGGCCAGGGATCTTACCATCACATGCCCATCTACAGCCATCATATAGTAAAATGCACCTGTCATGTGCTTAGATGTAGCTGTCCCATGCTCCAAATGAGAAGTCATATGCTCAGGTGAAGCTCTGTGAGCCTAAATGATGCCTCATGTGCCAAGGTACAACCGCAATAAGCTTGAACAACTGCCTTACGCCCACAGATAGCCGCATGTTCCCTATCATAGTCTTGTATGCATATTTGCATATTTGCAAACATCACCCCACCTTGACCTGCTTGACTAAGGATGTAAGCCGGACAGAGCCTCACAAGCTCATGTATGCCATTCTAAGTGCAGATTCTGTCTCACATGTCCTGGTGCAGAATCACGTGTGCAGGTACATAGTCACACACCCATGCATAGCCTCATGTTTCCAGGTGCAACCTGGAACCTAGTATGCATAATTACTGCTGTCATAAGCGCAGGTATAGAAGTGTGTTGGAGTATATCCTCACATGCCAGGTTTAGTCTCCTGATACAACATGTCCTGCCCAAATGCTGCCTCTCATGTCCAGGTATTGCCATAAAACGAGGCGCACTGTCCCACGATCCCATCCTCTTTCTTCCACCTTTGGTATCTTTATACCCTAAAGGACACCTGCCCTTGGTGTTCTTCAGTTATGGCTATGGCCAGGGCAGTGCAGAGGAGGCTCCCTGGTTTTTCTGCCTAATGTATTTGGCACTGTAGATGCTGGAGCAGAGCTTTCCCCATGTAGCCTCAATCTTCTTGCTGGCTCTTGGTGCAGGATGTAAAGTAGGGTGCCAGGTGTAGGAGTCACTGTGTTTAGCTTTAGTGTTACTCTCCCTACCTGAAGTCTCATATTGAAGCAGAAGGCACTGAAAGAGGTTGGGTAGAAGGAGTCCTTGGACCAGCTCTCACCAGGGTGGACGTTTGGGACAAGAGCTCCTGCTCTGTTGCAGCCATCTTTCTCCAGCGCTGGACTGGCTCTTGCTTATTTGACAAAGGGAGGAAACCCCCATACTTTCTCATGCCTAACCCCCATCAGGAGACACTTGAATGCCACTGAAGGGATAGAGAGGTTGGAAGAGGGGGAGGAGGTGGAAACTTTAGAGAAGAGAGTAATGGCTCTTTTAGAGATCTCGCTCTCCACTCATGAAACCTAATATCAGGCTGAGTGAGTATGAGGGTAAGTCGACCTGCATTATATTTTGTTTCGGAAAATGAGTTTCACAGGATGTGTGCTGGGGGTAAAGAATAAGTTCCTGTAAAGGGTGATGCTATCCTAAGCTGGCTTCATAATAAACCCCTTGAAAGTGTTCACAATTCATATGTCAATACACGTGTGTAGATAAATAGTGTAGGTGATGACCCTAACTGTTATTGTCAGAGGTGTTTTGTAGACAGGATTCAATGTTTAAGTAGGTATTCACAGAATAAAACTGAAGAGGATTCAAGGCCTGTTGTACGTAAGATGATGTATGGTCCAATGAATGTGACAGATGCAGTTCTGGTGCAATTGAGAGATTCTGTATAAGGGAGGCATTATAAAAGTTGTTCAGGCAAAAAAGTGGGTGGATCCTATTGGTGGCACACAGGCCCAGTGGGGAGGCAGGATTCTGAACTGATTTGAGAGAGCTGAATCATACGTAGTAATGGATAAGTATCCTCTCCCACACATAACAGCAATAGTCAGCAGGTCCGTGTGAGCCTGGGTGTATTCCACGGTGAATGTGATATTTTCTCTTAGTGTCAAATTAATGCGCCTGAGGATTCTTAGAATTTGACAGATTTTGTAATATTGTTTGGCGTAATCAGGCTTGTACGAATGACTTTTGGATTACTTTAAGCGATTATGTTATTCAGTGTATCATAAAGGATTGGTTGACAAAGCACTATGGCGTACAGTTCTTTCAGGATGATATCTTGATATTTGGCTATAAAAGTGCATAGCATGATGAATCACTCCCTAAGGTTTTTCTGTCAACTACTGCAGCAGGAAAAAAGCAAAACATGCTTAATTTGGTGTGATAAATACCACATCCGTATGTTACACGGTATTCCCAGGGCAGATACTTGTAATAGGAGGTATTTACCACAACCTGTAAATACCTCATCCTGGGGTAATGGTGCTTACTGGGTGCAGTAAATACCACCGATTTTCAATCAACTCGGAATCAGGCCCCTAAAATCATCAGTGGCCAACTATAAACTCTTTTATGGAGTTCTTGGTGAATGCTATCTGGATAGAACTCCAAAGAAACAGCTTGTAGCTTTTTGCTTTTATTACAGTCTCTTATGCACAGTTCATCAAGCCAGTAGCACTATGTGCTTCTTTATTTAAACTGCACGTCGATAAAGTGGCTTTGAACTCATTGCTGTTCCCGCTTTATCTTTTTATCTCTCTTTTATTTTTCAGTCATGATCTTTCTTTTAGTTTGGAAGGATATGTTATTGTACTTCTGAATGACCTCTTCACTGCTGCTAATGGAGTTTATACCAAGGAGAAGATTGATCCCAAGGTAATGAAATACATTTTAAAATATATTTTTGTATACCAAGCAAAGGAAAGGTCCCGCCCTGGCATTTATGCGCTTGGAATAATAATATGGCAACCCTGAAAGTGAGATAGCTGGGGCCCACTTAAACATTCATACCCTATCAGATGGTCTTTTTTAGCTGCTCGAGAGGTAAGAGGGTGGAAACAATCACAATTTCAATTTCAATACAGTGTAACCAATTTAGTCACACAATAATCCACTCGACATCTAAATCTGAAATTAGTAAGGTTTAATAAATTCAATAATAGATTGATATAAATCAATCTCAGCATCACAGTATAGAAATACAGAACAAACAGAATGAATCCAAATCTCCTGAAGAGATTTACCCTATATAACAAGTAGCATACGACTAATTCATTTATGACGATACAAGTAATCAGGTAAAAGAATTGCACATTAAATTGCATCTAATGATTCTCAAAGGTAAGCATGAGCACGTTGTCTTCTCTACACTGCCTTAAAAGGGACAGCCATAAACTAAGAAGCATTGAATAAGTATGAATAATTGAAAGATGTCAGCTGTTAGAGTCTTCGGTAGAAGAAACTGCAACTAACGGTCAAGTATCATGAAGCCACACTAAGCAGAAGCAGAGGTCTGTACCTCATGAAGTCCTAAGATGTCTCTCTGACCCTCACTACGTTACAGTATAAGACAATAGTTGCACTCAATCTAAGTCACATGCTCATCGTCAGTAACTTTCCATGATTCCAACAGAAATTGGTTACTAGCACCACCTTTCTCACATCGACAAGTTGCTACTTCATTTGTCTTAGGCCATTCTTCTCCTCCATGGGAACTTGCCTCCTTGCTCGTTACCACGTTGCTTCTTGCCTAGACCCATCTTCTCATATCTTCCTGTCTAACTAAATCAAAAACCCTTCTTTTCTAACTAGTAAGGCTTTATCCACACCTGTAGTAGAAACAAAAATGCAAACAAACACATTCTACATTGAAGTTTAAATACGAATGACATGTTAGACTTTAAGCGTGAACTTGTACTGAAACCTCTCTTGAGGCCCAAAAATCATGTCAACTTAATAGTAAACAGGATAACAAATACGTGCACATTTCTACACACGTAGCAAATGAAGTTTCTTAGCGCATGAATAAATTGCAAACGATTATGAAAATGATTTTATATCAAAGTACACCAATATGAATATAATTTCTTGTTACACATATAAACGCTTAAACATTAGTCTACATGTACACCATATTTCATTAACTTCACAATGAGACACATCTACACTTTAATTTCTTCTAAAATATTAATATGTAAATATTGCAAAGGCCTGTATAAGTGACATTTCTTTGCACACAATTGTAAAAGTCCCATTAGTTTAATGTGAAGTACTTTAAATATACAATACCCCATATTTACACATGATTAAAATGCACTCCTACAGTATCTTAAGATGGGATCAAAATGACGCTGCTGCAAAGGATAACTGTAGATGAGCGAGTAATAATTTGGGATGCTTTTATGAGTAGACCTACTAGAACAAAAAAAATCAGTTTACACTCAACTCCTAGTTTCATTGTGCCAGAAACATGAAGATTTTAAACCAAGGTCCTTGAGAAATTTAATTTTAAATCAGTATTTTGATTTGTTTGACTCTGAAGTTTTTGTCTTGAGATCTGGATAATTAGGTTGGCTTGGAATGTATTTTCACTTACTTTTGTGCCATTCAGCATTGAGTGGGCTTCGGTCCTTGACTGATGTGGTGCTTTTTGTAGACAATCTGAATATAAAACAGGTTGAAACGTCGCTTAAGCATTTTGCTAGGACCCCTCTTTGGTTTTGTGTTTTACTGTTGTCTGGTGTACATTTAGTTCTTCCTTTTATATCTGTTTTTCTTAATAGCTTCTTATTTCTTTAGCTGCTGTTTCTTGTGACTGAGTGATGGGTTTGGACCGCAATCTTAAAACCATCAGCCAACATAATCATTACTGTTAGTGCTTGGTGTCACTGATACAATCACACTGGAGTCTGTGTTACTTTCACTCATACCTTTGTCAGAGGACAGTCCCTCATCTTCTGCTGTACCTTAGTTCCATCAGCACCAGTAGAGAGATAGACTGCTCTTAGAAACACGCTATAAGCCGGCAATAAAGATAATGGAATTGAACCTGTAGGCCCATTAAGTTTTGAGGATGTTGAAGTGTGAAGGATGCGGAGATATAACCCATTTTTAAAGCCACACTGATGTTGAGGTGTGCAGGATGTGGTGATATAACTCACTGATAAAGTGCCCAGAATGCAACCCATCCTTTCTGCACATGTTTTGGGATTGCCCAATTCTCCGTGCTTACTGGGCCGCAATCCATGCTGCGCTCCCCGCAGTCACGAGGCTTACTGACATTCACACATGAGAGGCCTGTACGCTGGGCATAAACAAATGCCATAAGAATCAAAAAGTTGAGACACGTTTCGCATCCCTGGTGCTTCTTTTAGCTAAGCGGTGAATAACAATCCATTAGCGGCCTGGGTAGGGGTGGTTAACAAATGAGGCACTGCGGAGGAAGAGGTGCGTCGATCTGAAGAAGTTAAGGGGATTCGCGAACACCCCATATCCATGCCATGGGCTATCCTACTACATTCCTTCAATCAGGAAACGCCGGATGAGCCATTGCCCCAGAGTATTCGCTCCCCCACAGCACACGCACACCCCAAGGTTGTCCGCTGCAGTCCCCCTACGGAATAGGCACAAGATGGATCGAGGCTAGAAACCGAGGATATACAGTCCTTATACCACTCCCAGTGCGGCCTCACTCCCCCTCCCCGGCGCACACACAGTCCATACCCAGACAGGATGCATTAGCTTGCTGGTCCCTATCATGCGACATACCATCAGACACAGTGTACCCCAGTTATATTCCCCCAGTTTGTAGAGTTCGGATCATTAGCTTCAACATGGCAACAAATGAACCACAGGGCTGGCATTGAGAGCAAGCGCCCGGCTCCCAGTACAGACCATAGGACACTTCTCATGGACACATGCTTTGTACCCAGGCATCTTCCCACTTTGGCACTGCCACATACAGTAATGTTGTATGGGTCATGTATTGAGGCATAGCTCTAAACAATGGCACAATGTAAAATTGGTATGATGTTTGTATTTGAGGCAATTGCTAACTATGTACTGTAATATACCAGAAATGGCAAAAAAATATTTTAAAATATAAATAACGCACTGATAAAGCCACATTGCCCTTTGGCTGATAATGAGTACACAGCTTTATAGACTGCAGTTATGATCTTTACTACTTATCCATTGTCCTCTCCACTGACGCTAACATGAGCCGTCAGCAAGGCATGTAATGAGTGGAAGGAAATTTGTTAAGTGGGATACAGCGTTGCAAGATGTCAAGAATGATAGAGAACTTTCTACTTATGGAGGGCCAAATGTTCTAACACGACATGCCTAGAGGACTAGGGTGTGTAAAATATCCTTGCGTTTCTTGATGGCACTCTACTCCCTTCCACAAGCAACTGTTAATAAGTATCAGTGAATGCTACTATCCATGCAGATGAATGGACATGCTATCACGCATATTCTGTGCGGTTACGCGCACGGCAGACTATTAATCTTAATTAGGAGCTGTCAGAGTGCCCGTGTAATGCAATCCAGATGGTCTGAGCGGTGAGCGCGTTCAATGTAAAATGAGGAGAGGAGAGGCAGCAGGCGAGGCTCACAGAAGATGACTCATACGTGCCCGTCTACACTGTAGTTCTTGTGTTTCCTGAATACTCTCATTTCCAAAGGGCGCCATTTCCTTCTTTTCCTCGCACGCTGCGCTGCACTATTTTTGTCTGTGGTTTCAAAAACGGGGTTTAAAGCCGTTTTATTATAAAACATTTGGATTCTGGTTCTGTAAGCTTTGTTTTCCGAATTTTAATAAGTGCTGACATGCAGACTACCACCACCAGTACTACCACTACTACAGCCACCAGTACTACCACTACTACAGCCACCAGTACTACCACTACCACCACCACCAGTACTACCACCACCACCAGTAATACCAGTACCACCACCACCAGTACTACCACAACCAGTACTACCAGTACCACTACCACCACCACCAGTACCACCACCACCAGTACTACCACCACCAGTACTACCAGTACCACCACCACCACCAGTACTAACACTACCAGTACCACCACCAGTACTACCAGTACTACAGCCACCAGTACTACCACTACCACCACCACCAGTACTACCAGTACCACGACCACCAGTACTACCACTACCAGTACTACCACTACCAGTACCACTACCATCACCAGTACTACCACCACCAGTACCACCACCACCAGTACTACCAGTACTACCACCATCAGTACTACCAGTAATACCACCACCAGTACTACCACTACCAGTACCACCACCACCAGTACTACCACTACCAGTACCACCACCACCACCAGTACTACCAGTACTACAGCCACCAGTACTACCACTACCACCACCACCAGTACTACCAGTACCACGACCACCAGTACTACCACTACCAGTACTACCACTACCAGTACCACTACCACCACCAGTACTACCACCACCAGTACCACCACCACCAGTACTACCAGTACTACCATCATCAGTACTACCAGTACTACTGTTAGACGGGGACCTGGAGGGTCGGCCGAGCACAAGGGGAGAGGCCTCCGGTGAGGGCCGTCTCCAGCGATCGTACAGACAAGTAACTTCCCCCCCCCCCACAGATGGACACCACACGAAGATCAGAGTAACACCTTTTATAGGCAGTTCTTGAAGTAAGGTAGTACGATACAAGGAGATCAGGACACGATGATCCTCTCAATTCTAGTCTCTAGTAGGGAAAGGGGGTAGCGGGACAGTCTTGGTACCTAGGGGTACTGAGGTGAAACGGCGGTAGCTCACAATCCTCGAGCTCGGCGGTCGGACGGGTCGGACCGCGGCAGCGCCAGCAGGTCCCGAAGAGATCGTAGGTGGCAACGGGCCGCGGCAGCGCCAGCAGGTCCCAACGAAGATGGAAGTTAAAACGGGCCGCGGCAGCGCCAGCAGGTCCCACGAGGATGAAGGTTGCAGAAGGCCGCGGCAGCGCCAGCAGGCAGGACGATAGTTCACAAGGCAGGGCTGCGGCAGCGCCAGCAGTCCGTCAAGGATGAGTTCTTCTCGGTGTCTCTCGACTCCAGGATACAACTGCCTTCCTGCTCTGGGGCTCCTCGGTTATAGGTCTGGCGCCCTTTGATGTCCGGACCCTCGCACTGGGAGGTCGGGAGGTCCGGGATGAGGGAGTCCAGACACCTAGCAGGGGGGTGGAGCCAGCACCCGGGGAGGCTGGGGGCGATCGGCACCTGGCGGGGGAGAGCCATCGACACTTCTTTCTCCCATTAGCCTGCCAAGTGGTCCGTTCACCTCCTGGATGGATGGTGGTGCCGGGATGGCGGGGCCTGGCCGGGCCCAGGGTTGGGGTCGAGCTGAGGCCACGTGGCCGCGTGGTGCAGTGTCCAAGATGGCGGCTGGGCCGGGCAATGGGGCTGCCGGGGGCCCGGGCCCGTGACACAGAGATATCCGGGAGCAGGCGTCCCGGAGGGGACGGGTTGCGGGTTGCTTCTGCGGGTAGCCCCCGGAGAGCCGGTGTCTGGGCCCTGTCATGCGGGGAGGGAGCGAGCCCTTCGTGGGGCCTGTCCAACATGCGTCCCCCCCAGCTGAAGGCAGGGAGAGTCACCCATCCTCTTGGGGACTCTCCTCGTCGAGGCGGAAAAAGCGGGACAGGCCATCCGCGTTGGCGTGGTCTTGGCCAGGGCGATGCTCCACAGTGAAGTCCATCCCCTGCAGGGAGATGGACCATCGCAATAGTTTGGGGTTCTCCCCCCGCATTTGCATTAGCCATTGCAGGGGCCGATGATCTGTTTGTACCCGGAAGTGGGTTCCGAAAAGGTAAGGCCGGAGCTTCTTGAGGGCCCATACTACTGCGAAGGCCTCTCGCTCAATGGTGCTCCAGCGCTGTTCTCGGGGCAGGAGGCGTCTGCTGATGAAGGCCACTGGTTGGTCGACTCCCTCGGGGTTCAGTTGGGAGAGGACGGCCCCGATGCCATGGTCTGAGGCATCAGTCTGGACGATGAACTCACGGCTGTAGTCGGGGGCCTGGAGCACAGGAGCGGTGCACATGGCGGCCTTCAGCCTCTCGAAGGCCGCTTGACAGTCGGGAGTCCAGTTGACTGTTTTTGGGTTGGTCTTGGATGTGAGTTCCGTGAGGGGCCCCACAATGCTGCCATAGTCCTTTACGAACCACCGATAGTATCCGGTGAGCCCCAAGAAGGCTCGGACCTCGGTTTGGGTTACGGGGGGGCGCCAGGACTGGATGGCAGCGATCTTGAGCTGGAGGGGGGCCACCAGACCGCTCCCCACTTGGTGTCCGAGGTAGGTCACGGACCCCTGGCCGACTTGACACTTGCTGGCCTTGATTGTGAGGCCGGCCCGTTGGAGGGCCTGCAGGACCCCTCGGAGGTGGCGGAGGTGGTCTGACCAGTGGCGGCTATACACCGCGATGTCGTCCAGGTATGCGGCGCTGAACTCTTCGAGGCCCGCCAATACCTGGTTCACAAGTCGTTGAAACGTGGCTGGAGCGTTTTTCATGCCGAATGGCATCACTCTGAAATGGTAGTGTCCATCCGGGGTGGAGAAAGCGGATCGTTCTTGTGCCCTGGGGGTGAGGCCGATCTACCAGTAGCCCGCCGTCAGGTCGAAGATGCTTAGGTAGCGGGCCGCCCCCATGCGGTCAACTAGTTCGTCGGCTCGGGGGATGGGGTGAGCGTCGGTTCGGGTGACAGCGTTCAGACCCCGATAGTTGACGCAGAACCGGAGCTCGGGTGTGGTGCCCGGGGCCGCAGCTTTGGGGACCAGTACAACCGGGCTGGCCCAGGGGCTGTCCGAGGGTTCGATGACTCCGAGTGCGAGCATCTTGGAGACTTCTTCTTGGATGCAGGTGCGTACCCGATCTGGTACTTGGTACGGCCGGTGTCGGATAGGAGGACTGTCGCCAGTGTCCACGTCGTGCAGACACCAGGGGGTGACCCCGGGTGTGAGGGAGAATAGGTTTGCAAATTGCAGCAGTAGGGCCCGACAGTCTTGGCGCTGCTCCGGGGTCAGAGCCTCGGAGAGTTGGACCCCGTCCACTGAACCATCTTTTTCCCCGGCCCCCAGTAGGTCAGGGAGGGGCTCGGAGTCCTCTTCCACCCCACTGTCTGTAGCCATCAGCAGGCTGAGCTCCGAGCGCACGAAGTGGGGTTTGACGCTGTTGGCATGGAGGACCCGGAGGGGGTTCCGGGGGGATTCCATGTCGATGAGGTAGGTGACGGGGCTCTTACGCTCGATCACCTTGAAGGGCCCCGTCCATTTGTCCTGTAAGGCACAAGGTTCGATGGGGGACATCACCCATACCTGCTGGCCAGGCTCGAATTCGATGGAGGAGGCATGTTGATCGTACCACTTCTTCATGTCATCCTGACTGGCTTCAAGATTGGCTTTGGCGAGCTCTCTGAATCGCCGGGTCTGATTACGGAGGGTCAGGAGGTACTTGTAGACGTCTGGAGGGGTCTTCAGGGGGGCCATTTCCCACTCTTCTTTAACTAGGCTGAGAGGCCCGCGAACAGGGTGTCCGTACAGGAGTTCGAAAGGGCTGAAGCCGAGGGACTTCTGGGGGACTTCTCGGTAGGCGAAGAGGAGGCACGGTAGTAGCACGTCCCACTGGCGGCGTAGGGGTTCTTCCAGCCCCATGATCATCCCCTTGAGAGTGCGGTTGAATCGCTCGACCAGTCCGTTTCCTTGCGGGTGATAGGGGGTTGTGAATTGGTAGGTGACTCCGCACTGTTGCCATAGGGATTTCATATATTTTGAAATAAAGTTCGTGCCCCTGTCGCTGACGACTTCCCTGGGGAAGCCCACTCGAGAGAAGACCCCCATTAAGGCTCGACCTACCACTGGTGCTGTTACAGTTCGAAGGGGAAGGATAGCGGGTGGCGTGGTCCACCAGGACCAGGATGAATCGATGCCCTTGTGCTGTTCGGGGGTCCAGGGGCCCCACAATGTCTATTCCCACCCTTTCGAACGGGGTGGTCACAACGGGGAATGGTTGCAGAGGTGCCTTGAGTTTGCGGCCGCTCTTCCCGCTGGCCTGGCAGGTCGGGCAGGACCGGCAGTGGGTGGAGACGTCATTTCTCATTTTCGGCCAGTAAAAGTGAGTCACCAGGCGGTTGTATGTTTTGTCTTGCCCCAAGTGTCCAGCCAGGGGGACATCATGGGCCAAGTTCAGAAGGAAGTTTCTGAAACGGAGGGGCACCACCAGCACTCGACTGGCCCCCAGCTCCGCTATTCTTTGTTCGCTGTACAGTAGGTCATTGTCCCAATAGATCCAGTGGGCCCCTGCGGTGTCTCCTGCGCCCTGGGCGAGCGCTTGCTGTCGCAGTCCCTCGAGGGAGGGACATGTCTTTTGCTCTTGCCGGAATTGTTCTTGGGTGGGCCCCCCTTCCTGACGCCACTGAGCCAGGTCCGGAAGGTCTTGGGGCTGAGCGGGCTCTTCGTGGGTTTGTTCCGGGGTGTCGGTAGGGATGGAGTCTCCCTCTGGAGCGATCGGGGGAGGAGGTGCTGGCCATTCGGGTTCTTCAGATCTAGGGATGGTGTCGGCGGCCATGGACCGGGTTGTTACGCACGCCCAGCCCGGGAGGCCTAACATCCCCAGGTGCTCTCTTCTTTCAACGGCTGCCCACGGGGAACTCTCGAGATCGTTCCCCAGGAGGCAGTCCACGGGGGCATCGTCGCGGACAGTCACTTTTAACATACCGGAGACTCCTCCCCATTCGAAGGGGACGCAGGCCATCCGACACAGGCTCTCCGAATTGTCGGCCGATCGGACGGGGCAAAGAACGTTTGGCAGAATTTGTTCTGGGGTCACCAGGTGACAACGGACGGCCGTCACACTGGCCCCTGTGTCACGCAGGGCTTCGGCCTTACGCCCATTTATGTTCACCCACTGGCTGTATTTCCTGGTGTTTGCTGGTAGGGGAGCCCGCGGGATCAGGTCTCTTCCCCCTAGGCAGGCCAGGGTCATGGTGGCAGGTTCCCACTCGGGCTGCTCCTGCTCATACTCTTCAGGCTCTTCGGAGACTTGCTGTTCTCCTAGGGCGGCGGCAGCCACCTGGCGGGGTCCGGGGGTCTGGTTCTTTGGGCAGGTCGGGTCACTGGCATAGTGGCCGACTCGCTGGCATCGATGACACGTAACGTTGGCTCGGAACCCCGGGCGCATCGGGGGGTTGCCCCGGCCGGGGGCGGGGTGTTGTTGGCGGGAGCGGCCGGGACGGCGTCTCTGCCCCGGCCCTGTCCTCCTCCTCCTCCTCGGGGACGATGATGACCTTGGTTGGTTCTGTTCTGCTCGTTTGGCCCACTCCGGGTCACTCGGGTGCTCTCCCATCGGTCAGCCTCGGCGGCGAGCTGCCGTGGGTCAGTCAATTTACTGTTGAGGAGGTGCTGCCTGAGCTCGACGAAGCAGTTGTTGGAGAGGTGCTCCCACACAATGAGGTTGAAGAGCTGTTCGTAGGTTGTTACGTTGCTACCCTTGATCCATCCCTCGAAGGCTCGGCTGAAATAGTTCACATATTCTATCCAGGTTGTACCCGGGATCCGGGTGCAGTTGCGGAACCTCTGGCGGTACATCTCGGGCGTCAGCCCATATCGACTGAGGAGGGCGGCCTTCATGTGGTCATAGGACGTCATTTGATGGTCCGGAAGCTGCAGCAGGGCATCCCGGCCTTCATTGACGAATCTCCCCCATAGACCGGCTCCCCAGTCACTTCGAGCGATCCGGTGGGCAGTCATGGCGATCTCGTAGGCCTTGAACCACTGCTGTATGTCGTCGTTCCGATAGTATTCACGGACCACATCCTTGGGGATGTGGACCTTCTGTTCGGTAGTACCTGGGGGGCGCGGTTGCTCGGGCACCCCTAGGTCTTTGTTCTGTTTGCGCATTTCTATCTCCGCTAGCTTGCACTCGTGTTCGTATGCCAGTCTTTTTTCTTCGAGTTCTCTCTGTCTCTGCTTTTCCTCTCGCTCTTCTTGGAGCCGTAAGTGTTCTAAGTTCATCTTTTGTTCTGCCAGTTTCAATTCTCCGTCTAATTTGAGCCGTGCCAACTCTAACTCGTGTAGTCTATTTTTCTCTCGTTCTCGGATCTCTTCCCGGGAGAGATCCGTTCTCCTTTCTTCCGTCAGAGTGGTGTTTGTCTCCGGGGCTTCGGGGTCCCGGGGTCCGGCGATATTTGTCTCTGCCCAGGATTCTAGGGCGTGTTTGAAGTCCTCTTTCGTGCTCAGACCGGTGGTGGCAATGCCTAGTTCTATGCAAAATTGTTTTAGCTCTCGGTGGTTGTACTCTTCCAGTTTTTCCATCTGGAATTTCTCTGCAGATCCGCTCTCTCTGGTCGTCATTGTGGATTAGTCGTAGGGTGAGTTACTCTCTGTACGGTTACGCGTTGGTTTGGATCGCGCCGCTGGCCACCAATGTTAGACGGGGACCTGGAGGGTCGGCCGAGCACAAGGGGAGAGGCCTCCGGTGAGAGCCGTCTCCAGCGATCGTACAGACAAGTAACTTCCCCCCCCCCCACAGATGGACACCACACGAAGATCAGAGTAACACCTTTTATAGGCAGTTCTTGAAGTAAGGTAGTACGATACAAGGAGATCAGGACACGATGATCCTCTCAATTCTAGTCTCTAGCAGGGAAAAGGGGTAGCGGGACAGTCTTGGTACCTACGGGTACTGAGGTGAAACGGCGGTAGCTCACAATCCTCGAGCTCGGCGGTCGGACGGGTCGGACCGCGGCAGCGCCAGCAGGTCCCGAAGAGATCGTAGGTGGCAACGGGCCGCGGCAGCGCCAGCAGGTCCCAACGAAGATGGAAGTTACAACGGGCCGCGGCAGCGCCAGCAGGTCCCACGAGGATGAAGGTTGCAGAAGGCCGTGGCAGCGCCAGCAGGCAGGACGATAGTTCACAAGGCAGGGCTGCGGCAGCGCCAGCAGTCCGTCAAGGATGAGTTCTTCTCGGTGTCTCTCGACTCCAGGATACAACTGCCTTCCTGCTCTGGGGCTCCTCGGTTATAGGTCTGGCGCCCTTTGATGTCCGGACCCTCGCACTGGGAGGTCG
Organism: Lissotriton helveticus; assembly: GCF_964261635.1. Taxonomy (NCBI): domain Eukaryota; kingdom Metazoa; phylum Chordata; class Amphibia; order Caudata; family Salamandridae; genus Lissotriton; species Lissotriton helveticus. The sequence continues at coordinate 938,517,301 of NC_136059.1, forward strand.
GGAGGTCCGGGATGAGGGAGTCCAGACACCCAGCAGGGGGGTGGAGCCAGCACCCGGGGAGGCTGGGGGCGATCGGCACCTGGCGGGGGAGAGCCATCGACACTTCTTTCTCCCATTAGCCTGCCAAGTGGTCCGTTCACCTCCTGGATGGATGGTGGTGCCGGGATGGCGGGGCCTGGCCGGGCCCAGGGTTGGGGTCGAGCTGAGGCCACGCGGCCGCGTGGTGCAGTGTCCAAGATGGCTGCTGGGCCGGGCAATGGGGCTGCCGGGGGCCCGGGCCCGTGACACAGAGATATCCAGGAGCAGGCGTCCTGGAGGGGACGGGTTGCGGGTTGCTTCTGCGGGTAGCCCCCGGAGAGCCGGTGTCTGGGCCCTGTCATGCGGGGAGGGAGCGAGCCCTTCGTGGGGCCTGTCCAACAACTACCACCACCAGTACTACCACTACCAGTACCACCACCACCAGTACTACCACTACCAGTACCACCACCACCACCACCAGTACTACCAGTAGTACCACCATCAGTACTACCAGTACTAGAGTGTATAGGGAGTGCATAGTGCAGAGTGCATAGGGAGTGCATAGTGCATAGGGAGTGCAGAGTGCATAGGGAGTGAAGAGTGCACAGTGCATAGGGAGTGCAGAGTGCAAAGTGCATAGGGAGTGCAGAGTGCAGAGTGCATAGGGAGTGCAGAGTGCATAGGGAGTGCAGAGTGCATAGGGAGTTCAGAGTGCATAGGTAGTTCAGAGTGCATAGGGAGTGCAGAGTGCATAGGGAGCGCAGAGTGCAGAGTGCATAGGGAGTGCAGAGTGCATAGGGAGCGCAGAGTGCAGAGTGCATAGGGAGTGCAGAGTGCATAGGGAGTGCAGAGTGCATACGGAGGTGGTTTATTGTTCGTCAGCCAAACTGAGTCACCAACCTTCTTGCGAGATCAGGCTTGCGCCGGGAGCTGATCCTTGCATCCCAGTGAAGACCGTGTGTAACTTAGGGGTACTGTTTGATGCGGATCTCCAAATGACTTCCCAGACCAATAAAACCAACAGTGTCTGTTTTGGATTGCTGAAAGCACTCAGACAGATTTTGCCCCTTTTGCCTGATGAGTCTAGACCGCTAGTGGTCAGGAGTGTGATCATGGCCAGACTGGACTATTGTAACTCTCTATATCTAGGGGCCCCCTCATACATCCTACAGGGGCTCGAGAGGGTCCAGTCCATAGCGGCTAAGCTGGCTCTCAATAGACCTCGTAGTTCTTCCACTACGTTGGCGCTTAGAGATTTACATTGGCTGCCAATCGGGAGCAGAGTCGCTTTTAAGTCCCTATGTATTGTGTATAGAGCCCTGCACAACATGGGACCTATTCCCTTACAGGAAAGGCTCTCCTGGTATAAGCCTACAAGGTCCCTGCGCTCCTCTAGCCTGGGTCTGGCAGCAACTACCAGGATTAGGAGATCGAGGATGGGAGGCAGAGCTTTCTGCACTTCTGCATCTAGGCTGTGGAACGAGCTCCAGAGAATATCAGGCAAATGGACACCTTGTTGGGGTTCAGAAAGAGCCTGAAAACATGGCTGTTCGTCAAAGTTTGATTCTTCTTGAGTCCATCTAACAGTCCAGGTGGGGTTTTTTTTTGTATGACATGACAGCCAGTGTATTGTTGTTTCCATCTGACTATTTTCTGTTGGCGCCAGGATACCCGTAGGGTGACAGTTGCGCGTTATAAATAATAAATACAAATACAAATACAAATACATAGGGAGTGCAGAGTGCATAGGGAGTGCAGAGTGCATAGGGAGTGCATAGTGCAGAGTGCATAGGGAGTGCATAGTGCAGAGTGCATAGGGAGTGCATAGTGCAGAGTGCATGGAGTGCAGAGTGCATAGGGAGTGAACAGTGCAGAGTGCATAGGGAGTGAAGAGTGCAGAGTGCATAGGGAGTGCAGAGTGCATAGGGAGTGCAGAGTGCATAGGGAGTGCAGAATGCATAGGGCGTGCAGAATGCATAGGGAGTGCAGAGTGCATAGGGAGTGCAGAGTGCATAGGGAGTGCAGAGTGCATAGGGAGTGCATAGTGCAGAGTGCATAGGGAGTGCAGAGTGCATAGGGAGTGAAGAGTGCAGAGTGCATAGGGAGTGCAGAGTGCATAGGGAGTGCAGAGTGCATAGGGAGTGCAGAGTGCATAGGGAGTGCAGAGTGCAGAGTGCATAGGGAGTGCAGAGTGCATAGGGAGTGTAGAATGTATAGGGAGTGCAGAGTGCATAGGGAGTGCATAGTGCAGAGTGCATAGGGAGTGCATAGTGCAGAGTGCATAGGGAGTGCATAGTGCAGAGTGCATAGGGAGTGCAGAGTGCATAGGGAGTGAAGAGTGCAGAGTGCATAGGGAGTGCAGAGTGCATAGGGAGTGCAGAGTGCATAGGGAGTGCATAGTTCAGAGTGCATAGGGAGTGCATAGGGAGTGAAGAGTGCAGAGTGCATAGGGAGTGCAGAGTGCATAGGGAGTGAAGAGTGCAGAGTGCATAGGGAGTGCAGAGTGCATAGGGAGTGAAGAGTGCAGAGTGCATAGGGAGTGAAGAGTGCAGAGTGCATAGGGAGTGCAGAGTGCATAGGGAGTGCAGAGTGCATAGGGAGTGCAGAGTGCATAGGGAGTGCAGAGTGCATAGGGAGTGCATAGTGCAGAGTGCATAGGGAGTGCATAGTGCAGAGTGCATAGGGAGTGCAGAGTGCAGAGTGCATAGGGAGTGCAGAGTGCATAGGGAGTGCAGAGTGCATAGGGAGTGCAGAGTGCATAGGGAGTGCATAGTGCAGAGTTCAAAGGGAGTGCATAGTACAGAGTGCATAGGGAGTGCATAGTGCAGAGTGCATAGGGAGTGCAGAGTGCATAGGGAGTGAAGAGTGCATAGGGAGTGCAGAGTGCATAGGGAGTGCAGAGTGCATAGGGAGTGCAGAGTGCATAGGGAGTGCAGAGTGCATAGGGAGTGCAGAATGCATAGGGAGTGCAGAGTGCATAGGGAGTGCATAGTGCAGAGTGCATAGGGAGTGCATAGTGCAGAGTGCATAGGGAGTGCATAGTGCAGAGTGCATAGGGAGTGCAGACTGCATAGGGAGTGAAGAGTGCAGAGTGCATAGGGAGTGCAGAGTGCATAGGGAGTAAAGAGTGCAGAGTGCATAGGGAGTGCAGAGTGCATAGGGAGTGCAGAGTGCATAGGGAGCGCAGAGTGCATAGGGAGCGCAGAGTGCATAGGGAGTGCAGAGTGCATAGGGAGTGCAGAGTGCATAGGGAGTGCAGAGTGCATAGGGAGTGCAGAGTGCATAGGGAGTGCAGAGTGCATAGGGAGTGCAGAGGGCAGAGTGTATAGGGAGTGCAGAGTGCATAGGGAGTGCAGAGTGCAGAGTGCATAGGGAGTGCAGAGTGCAGAGTGCATAGGGAGTGCAGAGTGCAGAGTGCATAGGGAGTGCAGAGTGCATAGGGAGTGCAGAGTGCATAGGGAGTGCAGAGTGCAGAGTGCATAGGGAGTGCAGAGTGCATAGGGAGTGCAGAATGCATAGGGAGTGCAGAATGCATAGGGAGTGCAGAGTGCATAGTGCAGAGTGCATAGGGAGTGCAGAGTGCATAGGGAGTGCATAGTGCAGAGTGGATAGGGAGTGCAGAGTGCATAGGGAGCGCAGAGTGCAGAGTGCATAGGGAGTGCAGAGTGCATAGGGAGTGCAGAGTGCATAGGGAGTGCAGAATGCATAGGGAGTGCAGAATGCATAGGGAGTGCAGAGTGCATAGGGAGCGCAGAGTGCATAGGGAGTGCAGAGTGCATAGGGAGTGCAGAGTGCATAGGGAGTGCAGAGTGCAGAGTGCATAGGGAATGCAGAGTGCATAGGGAGTGCAGAGTGCATAGGGAGTGCAGAGTGCATAGGAAGTGCAGAGTGCATAGGGAGTGCAGAGTGCATAGGGAGTGCATAGGGAGTGCAGAGTGCATAGGGAGTGCAGAGTGCAGAGTGCATAGGGAGTGCAGAGTGCATAGGGAGTGCAGAGTGCAGAGTGCATAGGGAGTGAAGAGTGCAGAGTGCATAGGGAGTGCAGAGTGCATAGGGAGTGAAGAGTGCAGAGTGCATAGGGAGTGCAGAGTGCATAGGGAGTGCAGAGTGCATAGGGAGTGCAGAGTGCATAGGGAGTGCAGAGTGCATAGGGAGTGCAGAGTGCATAGGGAGTGCATAGTGCAGAGTGCATAGGGAGTGCATAGTGCAGAGTGCATAGGGAGGGCAGAGTGCAGAGTGCATAGGCAGCGCAGAGTGCAGAGTGCATAGGCAGCACAGAGTGCAGAGTGCATAGGGAGGGCAGAGTGCAGAGTGCAGAGTGCATAGGGAGCGCAGAGTGCAGAGTGCATAGGGAGTGCAGAGTGCATAGGGAGTGCATAGTGCAGAGTGCATAGGGAGTGCAGAGTGCAGAGTGCATAGGGAGTGCATAGTGCAGAGTGCATAGGGAGTGCAGAGTGCATAGGGAGCGCAGAGTGCAGAGTGCATAGGGAGCGCAGAGTGCATAGGGAGCGCAGAGTGCATAGGGAGCGCAGAGTGCATAGGGAGTGCAGAGTGCATAGGGAGTGCAGAGTGCATAGGGAGTGCAGAGTGCATAGGGAGTGCAGAGTGCATAGGAAGTGCAGAGTGCATAGGGAGTGCAGAGTGCATAGGGAGTGCATAGGGAGTGCAGAGTGCATAGGGAGTGCAGAGTGCAGAGTGCATAGGGAGTGCAGAGTGCATAGGGAGTGCAGAGTGCATAGGGAGTGCAGAGTGCACAGTGCAGAGTGCATAGGGAGTGCAGAGTGCATAGGGAGTGCATAGTGCAGAGTGCATAGGGAGTGCAGAGTGCATAGGGAGTGAAGAGTGCATAGGGAGTGCAGAGTGCATAGGGAGTGCAGAGTGCATAGGGAGTGCAGAGTGCATAGGGAGTGCAGAGTGCATAGGGAGTGCAGAATGCATAGGGAGTGCATAGTGCAGAGTGCATAGGGAGTGCATAGTGCAGAGTGCATAGGGAGTGCATAGTGCAGAGTGCATAGGGAGTGCAGACTGCATAGGGAGTGAAGAGTGCAGAGTGCATAGGGAGTGCAGAGTGCATAGGGAGTAAAGAGTGCAGAGTGCATAGGGAGTGCAGAGTGCATAGGGAGTGCAGAGTGCATAGGGAGCGCAGAGTGCATAGGGAGCGCAGAGTGCATAGGGAGTGCAGAGTGCATAGGGAGTGCAGAGTGCATAGGGAGTGCAGAGTGCATAGGGAGTGCAGAGTGCATAGGGAGTGCAGAGTGCATAGGGAGTGCAGAGGGCAGAGTGTATAGGGAGTGCAGAGTGCATAGGGAGTGCAGAGTGCATAGGGAGTGCAGAGTGCAGAGTGCATAGGGAGTGCAGAGTGCAGAGTGCATAGGGAGTGCAGAGTGCATAGGGAGTGCAGAGTGCATAGGGAGTGCAGAGTGCAGAGTGCATAGGGAGTGCAGAGTGCATAGGGAGTGCAGAATTCATAGGGAGTGCAGAATGCATAGGGAGTGCAGAGTGCATAGTGCAGAGTGCATAGGGAGTGCAGAGTGCATAGGGAGTGCATAGTGCAGAGTGCATAGGGAGTGCAGAGTGCATAGGGAGTGCATAGTGCAGAGTGCATAGGGAGTGCAGAGTGCATAGGGAGCGCAGAGTGCAGAGTGCATAGGGAGTGCAGAGTGCATAGGGAGTGCAGAGTGCATAGGGAGTGCAGAATGCATAGGGAGCGCAGAGTGCATAGGGAGCGCAGAGTGCATAGGGAGTGCAGAGTGCATAGGGAGTGCAGAGTGCATAGGGAGTGCAGAGTGCAGAGTGCATAGGGAATGCAGAGTGCATAGGGAGTGCAGAGTGCATAGGAAGTGCAGAGTGCATAGGGAGTGCAGAGTGCATAGGGAGTGCATAGGGAGTGCAGAGTGCATAGGGAGTGCAGAGTGCAGAGTGCATAGGGAGTGCAGAGTGCATAGGGAGTGCAGAGTGCAGAGTGCATAGGGAGTGAAGAGTGCAGAGTGCATAGGGAGTGCAGAGTGCATAGGGAGTGAAGAGTGCAGAGTGCATAGGGAGTGCAGAGTGCATAGGGAGTGCAGAGTGCATAGGGAGTGCAGAGTGCATAGGGAGTGCAGAGTGCATAGGGAGTGCAGAGTGCATAGGGAGTGCATAGTGCAGAGTGCATAGGGAGTGCATAGTGCAGAGTGCATAGGGAGCGCAGAGTGCAGAGTGCATAGGCAGCGCAGAGTGCAGAGTGCATAGGCAGCACAGAGTGCAGAGTGCATAGGGAGCGCAGAGTGCAGAGTGCAGAGTGCATAGGGAGCGCAGAGTGCAGAGTGCATAGGGAGTGCAGAGTGCATAGGGAGTGCATAGTGCAGAGTGCATAGGGAGTGCAGAGTGCAGAGTGCATAGGGAGTGCATAGTGCAGAGTGCATAGGGAGTGCAGAGTGCATAGGGAGCGCAGAGTGCAGAGTGCATAGGGAGCGCAGAGTGCATAGGGAGCGCAGAGTGCATAGGGAGCGCAGAGTGCATAGGGAGTGCAGAGTGCATAGGGAGTGCAGAGTGCATAGGGAGTGCAGAGTGCATAGGGAGTGCAGAGTGCATAGGAAGTGCAGAGTGCATAGGGAGTGCAGAGTGCATAGGGAGTGCATAGGGAGTGCAGAGTGCATAGGGAGTGCAGAGTGCAGAGTGCATAGGGAGTGCAGAGTGCATAGGGAGTGCAGAGTGCACAGTGCAGAGTGCATAGGGAGTGCAGAGTGCATAGGGAGTGCAGAGTGCCGAGTGCATAGGGAGTGCAGAGTGCCGAGTGCATAGGGAGTGCGGACTGCATAGGGAGTGAAGAGTGCAGAGTGCATAGGGAGTGCAGACTGCATAGGGAGTGAAGAGTGCAGAGTGCATAGGGAGTGCAGAGTGCATAGGGAGTGCAGAGTACATAGGGAGTGCAGAGTGCATAGGGAGCACAGAGTGCATAGGGAGCGCAGAGTGCTGAGTGCATAGGGAGTGCAGAGTGCATAGGGAGTGCAGAGTGCATAGTGAGTGCAGAGTGCATAGGGAGTGCATAGTGCAGAGTGCATAGGGAGTGCATAGTGCAGAGTGAACAGGGAGTGCATAGTGCATAGTGCATAGGGAGTGCAGAGTGCATAGGGAGTGCAGAGTGCAGAGTGCATAGGGAGTGCAGAGTGCATAGGGAGTGCAGAGTGCAGAGTGCATAGGGAGTGCAGAGTGCATAGGGACTGAAGAGTGCAGAGTGCATAGGGAGTGCAGAGTGCATAGGGAGTGAAGAGTGCAGAGTGCATAGGGAGTGAAGAGTGCAGAGTGCATAGGGAGTGAAGAGTGCAGAGTGCATAGTGAGTGCAGAGTGCATAGGGAGTGCAGAGTGCATAGGGAGTGCAGAGTGCATAGGGAGTGCAGAGTGCAGAGTGCATAGGGAGTGCATAGTGCATAGTGCATAGGGAGTGCAAAGTGCATAGGGAGTGCAGAGTGCATAGGGAGTGCAGAGTGCAGAGTGCATAGGGAGTGCAGAGTGCATAGGGAGTGAAGAGTGCAGAGTGCATAGGGAGTGCAGAGTGCATAGGGAGTGAAGAGTGCAGAGTGCATAGGGAGTGAAGAGTGCAGAGTGCATAGGGAGTGAAGGGTGCAGAGTGCATAGGGAGTGCAGAGTGCATAGGGAGTGCAGAGTGCATAGGTAGTGCAGAGTGCGTAGGGAGTGCAGAGTGCGTAGGGAGTGCAGAGTGCGTAGGGAGTGCAGAGTGCATAGGGAGTGCAGAATGCAGAGTGCATAGGGAGTGCAGAGTGCATAGGGAGTGCAGAGTGCATAGGGAGTGCAGAGTGCATAGGGAGTGCAGAGTGCATAGGGAGTGCAGAGTGCATAGGGAGTGCAGAGTGCAGAGTGCATAGGGAGTGCAGAGTGCATAGGGAGTGCAGAGTGCATAGGAAGTGCAGAGTGCATAGGGAGTGCAGAATGCATAGGAAGTGCAGAATGCATAGGGAGTGCAGAGTGCATAGGGAGTGCAGAGTGCATAGGGAGTGCAGAGTGCATAGGGAGTGCATAGTGCATAGGGAGTGCATAGTGCATAGGGAGTGCATAGTGCATAGGGAGTGCAGAGTGCATAGGGAGTGAAGAGTGTAGAGTGCATAGGGAGTGCAGAGTGCATAGGGAGTGCAGAGTGCATAGGGAGTGCAGAGTGCATAGGGATTGCAGAGTGCATAGGGAGTGCATAGTGCAGAGTGCATAGGGAGTGCAGAGTGCAGCGTGCATAGGGAGTGCATAGTGCAGACTGCATAGGGAGTGAAGAGTGCAGAGTGCAATAGGGAGTGCAGAGTGCATAGGGAGTGCAGAGTGCACAGGGAGTGCAGAGTGCACAGGGAGTGCAGAGTGCACAGGGAGCGCAGAGTGCAGAGTGCATAGGAAGTGCAGAGTGCATAGGGAGTGCAGAGTGCATAGGGAGTGCAGAGTGCATAGGGAGTGCATAGTGCGGAGTGCATAGTGCAGAGTGCATAGGGAGTGCATAGTGCAGAGTGCATAGGGAGTGCAGAGTGCAAAGTGCAAAGGGAGTGCAGACTGCATAGGGAGTGAAGAGTGCAGAGTGCATAGGGAGTGCAGAGTGCATAGGGAGTGCAGAGTGCATAGGGAGTGCAGAGTGCATAGGGAGTGCAGAGTGCATAGGGAGTGCAGAGTGCAGAGTGCATAGGGAGTGCAGAGTGCAGAGTGCATAGGGAGTGCATAGTGCATAGTGCATAGGGAGTGCAAAGTGCATAGGGAGTGCAGAGTGCATAGGGAGTGAAGAGTGCAGAGTGCATAGGGAGTGCAGAGTGCATAGGGAGTGAAGAGTGCAGAGTGCATAGGGAGTGAAGAGTGCAGAGTGCATAGGGAGTGAAGGGTGCAGAGTGCATAGGGAGTGCAGAGTGCATAGGGAGTGCAGAGTGCATAGGTAGTGCAGAGTGCTTAGGGAGTGCAGAGTGCGTAGGGAGTGCAGAGTGCGTAGGGAGTGCAGAGTGCATAGGGAGTGCAGAATGCAGAGTGCATAGGGAGTGCAGAGTGCATAGGGAGTGCAGAGTGCATAGGGAGTGCAGAGTGCATAGGGAGTGCAGAGTGCATAGGGAGTGCAGAGTGCATAGGGAGTGCAGAGTGCAGAGTGCATAGGGAGTGCAGAGTGCATAGGGAGTGCAGAGTGCATAGGAAGTGCAGAGTGCATAGGGAGTGCAGAGTGCATAGGGAGTGCAGAATGCATAGGAAGTGCAGAATGCATAGGGAGTGCAGAGTGCATAGGGAGTGCAGAGTGCATAGGGAGTGCAGAGTGCATAGGGAGTGCATAGTGCAGAGTGCATAGGGAGTGCATAGTGCATAGGGAGTGCATAGTGCATAGGGAGTGCAGAGTGCATAGGGAGTGAAGAGTGTAGAGTGCATAGGGAGTGCAGAGTGCATAGGGAGTGCAGAGTGCATAGGGAGTGCAGAGTGCATAGGGATTGCAGAGTGCATAGGGAGTGCATAGTGCAGAGTGCATAGGGAGTGCAGAGTGCAGCGTGCATAGGGAGTGCATAGTGCAGACTGCATAGGGAGTGAAGAGTGCAGAGTGCAATAGGGAGTGCAGAGTGCATAGGGAGTGCAGAGTGCACAGGGAGTGCAGAGTGCACAGGGAGTGCAGAGTGCACAGGGAGCGCAGAGTGCAGAGTGCATAGGGAGTGCAGAGTGCATAGGGAGTGCAGAGTGCATAGGGAGTGCAGAGTGCATAGGGAGTGCATAGTGCGGAGTGCATAGTGCAGAGTGCATAGGGAGTGCATAGTGCAGAGTGCATAGGGAGTGCAGAGTGCAGAGTGCATAGGGAGTGCAGACTGCATAGGGAGTGAAGAGTGCAGAGTGCATAGGGAGTGCAGAGTGCATAGGGAGTGCAGAGTGCATAGGGAGTGCAGAGTGCAGAGTGCATAGGGAGTGCAGAGTGCATAGGGAGTGCAGAGTGCAGAGTGCATAGGGAGTGCAGAGTGCATAGGGAGTGCAGAGTGCATAGGGAGTGCAGAGTGCATAGGGAGTGCAGAGTGCATAGGAAGTGCAGAGTGCATAGGGAGTGCAGAGTGCATAGGAAGTGCAGAGTGCAGAGTGCATAGGGAGTGCAGCGTGCATAGGGAGTGCAGAGTGCATAGGGAGTGCAGAGTGCATAGGGAGTACATAGGGAGTGCAGAGTGCATAGGGAGTGCAGAGTGCATAGGGAGTGCAGAGTGCATAGGGAGTGCAGAGTGCATAGGGAGTGCATAGTGCGGAGTGCATAGTGCAGAGTGCATAGGGAGTGCATAGTGCAGAGTGCATAGGGAGTGCAGAGTGCAGAGTGCATAGGGAGTGCAGACTGCATAGGGAGTGAAGAGTGCAGAGTGCATAGGGAGTGCAGAGTGCATAGGGAGTGCAGAGTGCATAGGGAGTGCAGAGTGCAGAGTGCATAGGGAGTGCAGAGTGCATAGGGAGTGCAGAGTGCAGAGTGCATAGGGAGTGCAGAGTGCATAGGGAGTGCAGAGTGCATAGGGAGTGCAGAGTGCATAGGGAGTGCAGAGTGCATAGGAAGTGCAGAGTGCATAGGGAGTGCAGAGTGCATAGGAAGTGCAGAGTGCAGAGTGCATAGGGAGTGCAGCGTGCATAGGGAGTGCAGAGTGCATAGGGAGTGCAGAGTGCATAGGGAGTACATAGGGAGTGCAGAGTGCATAGGGAGTGCAGAGTGCACAGGGAGTGCATAGGGAGTGCAGAGTGCATAGGGAGTGCAGAGTACATAGGGAGTGCAGAGTGCAGAGTGCATAGGGAGTGCATAGTGCATAGGGAGTGCAGAGTGCATAGGGAGTGCAGAGTGCGTAGGGAGTGCAGAGTGCATAGGGAGTGCAGAGTGCATAGGGAGTGGAGTGCATAGGTAGTGCAGAGTGCATAGGGAGTGCAGAGTGCATAGGGAGTGCAGAGTGCATAGGGAGTGCAGAGTGCAGAGTGCATAGGGAGTGCAGAGTGCATAGGGAGTGCAGAGTGCATAGGAAGTGCAGAGTGCATAGGGAGTGCAGAGTGCATAGGGAGTGCAGAATGCATAGGAAGTGCAGAATGCATAGGGAGTGCAGAGTGCATAGGGAGTGCAGAGTGCATAGGGAGTGCAGAGTGCATAGGGAGTGCATAGTGCAGAGTGCATAGGGAGTGCATAGTGCATAGGGAGTGCATAGTGCATAGGGAGTGCAGAGTGCATAGGGAGTGAAGAGTGTAGAGTGCATAGGGAGTGCAGAGTGCATAGGGAGTGCAGAGTGCATAGGGAGTGCAGAGTGCATAGGGATTGCAGAGTGCATAGGGAGTGCATAGGGCAAAGTGCATAGGGAGTGCAGAGTGCAGCGTGCATAGGGAGTGCATAGTGCAGACTGCATAGGGAGTGAAGAGTGCAGAGTGCAATAGGGAGTGCAGAGTGCATAGGGAGTGCAGAGTGCATAGGGAGTGCAGAGTGCACAGGGAGTGCAGAGTGCATAGGGAGCGCAGAGTGCAGAGTGCATAGGGAGTGCAGAGTGCATAGGGAGTGCAGAGTGCATAGGGAGTGCAGAGTGCATAGGGAGTGCATAGTGCGGAGTGCATAGTGCAGAGTGCATAGGGAGTGCATAGTGCAGAGTGCATAGGGAGTGCAGAGTGCAGAGTGCATAGGGAGTGCAGACTGCATAGGGAGTGAAGAGTGCAGAGTGCATAGGGAGTGCAGAGTGCATAGGGAGTGCAGAGTGCATAGGGAGTGCAGAGTGCATAGGGAGTGCAGAGTGCATAGGGAGTGCAGAGTGCAGAGTGCATAGGGAGTGCAGAGTGTATAGGGAGTGCAGAGTGCAGAGTGCATAGGGAGTGCAGAGTGCATAGGGAGTGCAGAGTGCATAGGGAGTGCAGAGTGCATAGGAAGTGCAGAGTGCATAGGGAGTGCAGAGTGCATAGGAAGTGCAGAGTGCAGAGTGCATAGGGAGTGCAGAGTGCATAGGGAGTGCAGAGTGCATAGGGAGTACATAGGGAGTGCAGAGTGCATAGGGAGTGCAGAGTGCATAGGGAGTGCATAGGGAGTGCAGAGTGCATAGGGAGTGCAGAGTACATAGGGAGTGCAGAGTGCAGAGTGCATAGGGAGTGCATAGTACATAGGGAGTGCAGAGTGCATAGGGAGTGCAGAGTGCGTAGGGAGTGCAGAGTGCGTAGGGAGTGCAGAGTGCGTAGGGAGTGCAGAGTGCATAGGGAGTGTAGAGTGCATAGGGAGTGCAGAGTGCATAGGTAGTGCAGAGTGCATAGGGAGTGCAGAGTGCATAGGGAGTGCAGAGTGCAGAGTGCATAGGGAGTGCAGAGTGCATAGGGAGTGCAGAGTGCATAGGAAGTGCAGAGTGCATAGGGAGTGCAGAGTGCATAGGGAGTGCTGAATGCATAGGGAGTGCAGAATGCATAGGGAGTGCAGAGTGCATAGGGAGTGCAGAGTGCATATGGAGTGCAGAGTGCATAGGGAGTGCATAGTGCAGAGTGCATAGGGAGTGCATAGTGCATAGGGAGTGCATAGTGCATAGGGAGTGCAGAGTGCATAGGGAGTGAAGAGTGTAGAGTGCATAGGGAGTACAGAGTGCATAGGGAGTGCAGAGTGCATAGGGAGTGCAGAGTGCATAGGGATTGCAGAGTGCATAGAGAGTGCATAGTGCAGAGTGCATAGGGAGTGCAGAGTGCAGCGTGCATAGGGAGTGCATAGTGCAGACTGCATAGGGAGTGAAGAGTGCAGAGTGTATAGGGAGTGCAGAGTGCATAGGGAGTGCGGGGTGCATAGGGAGTGCAGAGTGCACAGGGAGTGCAGAGTGCATAGGGGGCGCAGAGTGCAGAGTGCATAGGGAGTGCAGAGTGCATAGGGAGTGCAGAGTGCATAGGGAGTGCATAGTGCGGAGTGCATAGTGCAGAGTGCATAGGGAGTGCATAGTGCAGAGTGCATAGGGAGTGCAGAGTGCAGAGTGCATAGGGAGTGCAGACTGCATAGGGAGTGAAGAGTGCAGAGTGCATAGGGAGTGCAGAGTGCATAGGGAGTGCAGAGTGCATAGGGAGTGCAGAGTGCATATGGAGTGCAGAGTGCATAGGGAGTGCAGAGTGCATAGGGAGTGCAGAGTGCATAGGGAGTGCAGAGTGCATAGGGAGTGCAGAGTGCAGAGTGCATAGGGAGTGCAGAGTGCATAGGGAATGCAGAGTGCATAGGGAGTGCAGAGTGCATAGGGAGTGCAGAGTGCATAGGAAGTGCAGAGTGCATAGGGAGTGCAGAGTGCATAGGAAGTGCAGAGTGCAGAGTGCATAGGGAGTGCAGAGTGCATAGGGAGTGCAGAGTGTATAGGGAGTGCAGAGTGCATAGGGAGTACATAGGGAGTGCAGAGTGCATAGGGAGTGCAGAGTGCATAGGGAGTGCATAGGGAGTGCAGAGTGCATAGGGAGTGCAGAGTACATAGGGAGTGCAGAGTGCAGAGTGCATAGGGAGTGCATAGTGCATAGGGAGTGCATAGTGCATAGGGAGTGCAGAGTGCATAGGGAGTGCAGAGTGCATAGGGAGTGCAGAGTGCATAGGGAGTGCATAGTGCAGAGTGCATAGGGAGTGAAGAGTGCACAGTGCATAGGGAGTGAAGAGTGCACAGTGCATAGGGAGTGAAGAGTGCATAGTGAGTGCAGAGTGCATAGGGAGTGCAGAGTGCATAGGGAGTGCAGAGTGTATAGGGAGTGCAGAGTGCATAGGGAGTGCAGAGTGCATAGGGAGCGCAGAGTGCATAGAGAGTGCATAGGGAGTGCAGAGTGCATAGGGAGTGCAGAGTGCAGAGTGCATAGGGAGTGCAGAGTGCATAGGGAGTGCAGAGTTTAGAGTGCATAGGGAGTGCAGAGTGCATAGGGAGTGCAGAGTGCATAGGGAGTGCAGAGTGCAGAGTGCATAGGGAGTGCAGAGTGCATAGGGAGTGCAGAGTTTAGAGTGCATAGGGAGTGCAGGGTGCATAGGGAGTGCAGAGTGCATAGGGAGTGCAGAGTGCATAGGGAGTGCAGAGTGCATAGGGAGTGCAGAGTGCATAGGGAGTGCAGAGTGCAGAGTGCAGAGTGCATAGGGAGTGCAGAGTGCATAGGGAGTGCAGAGTGCATAGGGAGTGCAGAGTGCATAGGGAGTGCAGAGTGCATAGGGAGTGCAGAGTGCATAGGGAGCGCAGAGTGCATAGGGAGCGCAGAGTGCATAGGGAGCGCAGAGTGCATAGGGAGTGCAGAGTGCATAGGGAGTGCAGAGTGCAGAGTGAGTAGGGAGTGCTAGGGAGTGCTAGAGAGTGCAGAGTGAGTAGGGAGTGCTAGAGAGTGCAGAGTGAGTAGGGAGTTCTAGGGAGTGCTAGAGAGTGCAGAGTGAGTAGGGAGTGCTAGGGAGTGCTAGAGAGTGCAGAGTGACTGCAGAGAGTAAGCTAATGGCAATGTAAATGACTGCCATTTATTTATCTGTTTTCAAAACCAACACATAAATAAAATTTTTGTCATTTACAATGCCAAAAACTCTAACTTTTCCAAAGGCGAAACCATTGCATTGTAAATGCTTTTTTTAAATGGGTCCTTGTGTTAGTGGGAAAACAAAGCTTCGAATCTGTTTTCCCGTCTCCATGAAGCATGAGGCCAGGGAAGAGGGCAGGAATGTGACACTACTCTGACAAGACGAGATTAGAAGTAATTAACAGAAAACAGATGTCCTCTTCACTTTTATGAGGCCAAGAGTGTTTGAGAGTCTGTTTTTTCTACTTTCTGTAACTTCACATGTTTTTAAAACTAAACATTTGTTGTCTTATGCCTTATATCAGTGTGTTGTTAGAACAATCTATAGACATAGTTAAGTCGAATACTGAAAACAGCATGTCACACCATATACGCACCACACAATCATACACGAAACACACATAACACACACACACCACACACACACCACTCTCTCACAACTACACACTCATCACCACTCACCACAACACACTCACTACCACAGACTCACCCCCAGAGACTCACCCCCACAGACTCACCCCCACAGACTCACCACTACAAACAGAAACACACACACAAACACACACACAACAACATAACACCAGCCATCAGTGCACCCTTTCACCAGGGCCAAACTGTTGGACCCGGCCTCATGGCGTGGTCCTACCCCTCCCGCATGGCGGGCCCCGGACGGCACCAGCCCTCCTCCGGACCTCGGGCGGCCCATTCTGCCCGACCCTGCACGCCCCAACACCACCGATCCGGCTACCATCCCGGACCCCCATCATCGGCCTGGCCCCAGCGTAGGCCCCTCACGACCTAAGCACGAGGCCGGGCCCGACTCCATCTTGGGCCCACCACGTCACGACCGCGTGGCCTCGGCCCCAGCCTCGGCCCCAGCGAAGCCCAGACATCGAGGCACCAAGATCCACCCAGGTGGTCGAGTGGCCACTCGACAGATCCCGGAGGGAGAGGAGTTTCGATGGCCCCCCAGCCGTCCCCGGACGCCTGGTATCGATCGCCCTCCGGCCTCCCTGGGCGCTGGCTCCAGCCCCCTGCTGGGTGTCTGGACACCATCATCTCGGCCCCTCTGGCCCCCAGGCGCAAGGGTCCAGACATCAAAGGACCTCCGTCCTATATCTGGGCCCGCCCCGGAGTAGGACGCCAGTTGTATCCTGGACTGGAAGCCCTGCTGACGCTGTCACGGCCGACACCAGACAAACTCATCCGTAACCCGACGACTTTCCGAGAGCCTGCTGGCGCTGCCGCGGCCTACCTTGCTGAACCTTCCGAGAGCCTGCTGGCGCTGCCGCGGCCTACCTTGCTGAAACATCCGAGAGCCTGCTGGCGCTGCCGCGGCCTACCTTGCTGAACCTTCCGAGAGCCTGCTGGCGCTGCCGCGGCCTACCTTGCTGAAACATCTGAGAGCCTGCTGGCGCTGCCGCGGCCTACCTTGCTGAAACATCCGAGAGCCTGCTGGCGCTGCCGCGGCCTACCTTGCTGAACCTTCCGAGAGCCTGCTGGCGCTGCCGCGGCCTACCTTGCTGAAACATCCGAGAGCCTGCTGGCGCTGCCGCGGCCTACCTTGCTGAACCTTCCGAGAGCCTGCTGGCGCTGCCGCGGCCTACCTTGCTGAACCATCTGTTAGCCTGCTGGCGCTGCCGCGGCTCGACCTCTCGGAACCCCCCGGCTCGAGGATTGAGAGCTGTGCGTAGGGTATCCCGTCCTCCGCCCAGAGTAAGACTGTCCCGCTACCTTACCCCTCTTTACGAGACTTTACAGATCCCTCGATCTGCTTGTACATACTACCAAAAACCCGCAACCTTTTACTAGCTATAAAAGCTTAAGAACTTGACCTCTTGTGTGGTGTCCATCTGTAGTGTTGTGATTACTCTGCTGTACGATCCTAGGAGAGGACCCTCATTCAGGAGGCCTCTCAGTAAACGCTCGGCTACTTCTCGACGGAGAGGTGGACCTAGGGGTGGTCAGTCAGACATCTTCTGCCTCCCCCGGGGTCGCCTTTCTAACATTGGTGGCAAGCGCTGGGATCCGAGCCCACGCAGATCGTACAGAGAGTGATTCACTCGCTACCCACAAAAACCCACTGCGACCATGAGCACAGAATTCCAGAAGGAGAAAATGGAAGACTACAGTCACAAGGAGCTGAAGCAATTCTGCAAAGATCTAGGCATCGCTACCACTGGCTTAAGTACTAAAGAAGACTTTAAATCGGCCCTGCAGGCCTGGGTGGACGCCGGCGAGGCGCCACCCCCGAGGGAAGATAACCCGGGCCCGAACGGAGGCACGGAGGCTGCGACTAACCCAGCGGGAGGGAGACCCGCGAACCCAGACACGGGCCTCTCCCACGAAGATGCCAGAGAACGAGAGAAGAACCGGCTCCACGAATTGGAGCTCGTTCGACTCAGGCAAGAAGGAGAGATCCAACTGGCAGAAAGGAAGCTAGCCCTCGAGCAGCTACGGCTAGAAGGAGACCTGGAAGAAAAGCGAAGACAAAGAGACCTCGAGGAGAAGAAACTCATGCTCGAGCACGAGCGCGTCCTCAAAGAACTAGAATTTAAAGCCAAGGCAGGCGAGACTACCACCTCCGGGAGTAAGACCTCACCTCCCCCGGTGGACACGAAGGTGCACATACCCAAGGATGTCATCAAAGAGTACTATAAGAACGACGACATCCAGCAGTGGTTCAAAGCTTACGAGGTCGCCATGGCCGCCCATCGAGTACCCCTCAGGGACTGGGGTGCCGGCCTGTGGGGGAAGTTTATCAACGAAGGGAGAGACGCCCTGCTGGAGCTCCCTGATGCCGAGAGGACCTCGTACGAGCACATGAAGACCGCCCTCCTCACTCGCTACGGACTCACCCCCGAGATGTACCGGCAGCGATTCCGAGACTGCAAAAAAATCCCCGGTACCATGTGGGTAGAATACGTGAACTATTACAGTAGAGCCTTCGAGGGGTGGACTCGGGGCTGCCAGGTCACCACCTACCAGCAGTTGGTCGACCTCATTCTATGGGAACACCTGTCCAATAACTGTTTCATCGAACTCCGGCAGCACCTCCTCGACAGCAAATTGACTGAGCCACGAAAACTCGCTGTCGAGGCAGACCGATGGGCCAGCACCCGAGTTCCCCGGAACATGATGGGAGATTACGGCCGGGGGTCCCCAGGGAACACCATCACGAGGTGGCGGAGTAGGCCAGAGCCGGGGTCGAGACACCCCCCAGGGGTCATCCCCTACCTCCACGTCGCCATCCCTGGCCCGGAGAGGGGGCCCCCCAGCCAGGCCGGGGCCCCGCCCGAACGTTACGTGCCACAGATGCCAGCGACAGGGGCATTATGCGAATGACCCCCTCTGCCCGATGAACCAGCGACCCGGCACCACCGGGCCCCCAGCCCGCCAGATCACGGCAGCTGCCCTAGGTGAAGAAAGAAGGGAGGAAGAGGACGACGACCCCGAGCAGGCCGAGTGGGAGCCCGCCGCCATGACCTTAGCCTGCCTGGGTACTCACGACATGATCCCCCGAGGGCCGATCCCCGGCAACACCCAGAAGTACCGCCAGTGGGTCACCATCAACGGTCGCCGGACCGAAGCCATCCGTGACACTGGGGCCAGCGTGACAGCGGTCCGCTGCCATCTGGTGACCCCGGAACAGATCCTTCCTAACGTCCTGTGCCCAGTCCGATCCGCAGATAACTCCGAAACTATGTGTCAGATGGCCCGCATCCCCTTCGAGTGGGGGGGAGTGTCGGGTGTGCTGAAAGTGACTGTCCGCGACGATGCCCCCGTGGACTGCCTCCTTGGGAACGACCTGGAAAGTTCCCCGTGGGCTGGCGTCGAACGAAGAGAGCACCTGGGGATGCTAGGCCTTCCCGAGTGGGTCTGTGCGACCACCCGCTCCATGTCCGCCCGAGCCTCCGCCCCAACGGGGGAAGCTCCAACAGAGGAGCCAGAAGGGCCCGCACCTCCGCCGCCCGTCGTCCCCGAGGACGCCGACACCAGGCCCGGCCCCCAAGGGCCCGACCACGAAAATCTCACCGAGATCGACCGCCTCCCGGAACTCGCTCAATGGGGCCAAGAAGGTGGCCCCACCCGCGAACAGTTCCGGCAGGAACAGAAAACCTGCCCCTCCCTCGAGGGGATGCGACAGCAAGCCGCTACGCAAGCCGCTGGAGACCCCGCGGGGTCCCACTGGGTCTACTGGGACAACGACCTCCTTTACAGTGAGCAGAAGATTGCCGAGCTAGGGGCCGGCCGGGTGCTGGTTGTACCCCTCCGGTTCAGAGACTTCCTCCTGAACTTAGCACATGATGTGCCCCTCGCCGGGCACCTGGGCCAGGACAAAACTTACAGCCGCCTGGTGACCCATTTCTACTGGCCAAAAATGTGCAGTGATGTACAGAACCACTGCAGGACCTGCCCGACCTGTCAAGCCAGCGGGAAGAGCGGGGGAAAGTCAAAGCCCCGCTCCAGCCGTTCCCTGTGGTAACCACCCCCTTCGAGCGAGTGGGAATAGACATCGTAGGACCCCTGGATCCTCGCACCTCGCAGGGGCACCGTTTCATCCTCGTCCTGGTGGACCATGCCACCCGCTATCCTGAGGCCATCCCTCTCCGAACAATCATGGCCCCCGTGGTGGGCCGAGCCCTCATGAGCATCTTCTCCCGAGTCGGCTTCCCCCGAGAAGTCGTGAGTGATCGGGGGTCCAACTTCATCTCGAAGCATATGCGGTCCCTATGGCAACAGTGCGGGGTCGCATATAAGTTCACCACCCCATATCATCCCCAGGGAAATGGACTAGTGGAACGCTTTAACAGGACACTGAAGGGAATGATCAAGGGCCTAGAAGAGCCCCTCCGGCGCAAATGGGATGTCCTGCTGCCCTGCCTCCTGTTCGCCTACCGAGAGGTACCCCAGAAATCCCTGGGGTTCAGCCCGTTCGAACTCTTGTACGGACACCCGGTTCGAGGCCCCCTTAGCCTGGTCAAGGAAGGCTGGGAGACAGCAGTTCGAGATGCCCCACCGGATGTCTACCGGTACCTCCTGACACTCCGCAATCAGACTCGGAAGTTCAGGGAACTTCCCGAGGCCAACCTGGAGGCCAGTCAGGAGGAGATGAAACGCTGGTATGACCAGAACGCCTCGTCCATCGAGTTCGAGCCGGGCCAGCAAGTCTGGGTCATGTCCCCGGTTGAACCGTGTGCCCTCCAGGACAAATGGACGGGGCCCTTCAAGGTGGTGGAGCGCAAGAGCCCCGTCACCTACCTGGTAGACATGGAGTCCCCCAGGAACCCCCTCCGGGTTCTACACCCTAACCGGCTCAAGCCGCACTTTGCACGCACCGAACTGAGCCTGCTGCTGGCGACCGATGACGGAGCTGAAGACGACTCCGAGCCACTACCAGATCTCCTCAGCACCACCGAGAAAGACGGCTCCTTCGAAGGGGTCCGGCTCTCCTCTACCCTGACCCCAGAGCAGCAACAAGACTGTCGGAAGCTGCTGGGGCAGTTTGCGGATCTGTTTTCCCTCACGCCGGGGGTCACCCGGTGGTGTGTCCACGATGTGGACACCAGAGACAGCCCCCCTGTGAAACAACGAGCTTTTCGAGTGCCCGGCTGGGTTCGGGCCTGCATCCAATCCGAGGGAGCCAAGATGTTGGCCCTGGGGGTAGTCGAACCCTCCAACAGTCCCTGGGCCAGTCCCGTTGTCCTGGTCCCGAAGGCTGCTTCCCCCGGAGCAGCGCCCGAGCTCCGGTTCTGTGTTGACTACCGAGGACTGCCTCGGGGCCGCCAGATACCTCAGCACCTTCGATCTCACGGCGGGGTATTGGCAGATCGGCCTTACCCCTGGTGCACAAGAACGATCGGCCTTCTCGACGCCAGATGGCCACTATCACTTCAAAGTGATGCCCTTCGGCATGAAAAATGCGCCGGCCACCTTCCAGAGGCTAGTAAATCAGGTGCTGGCCGGACTAGAAGAATACAGCGCCGCCTATCTCGATGACATTGTGGTGTACAGCCTTCACTGGGATGAGCACCTGTCCCACCTCTGGGAAGTCCTGACGGCCCTCCGGCGGGCTGGACTAACCATCAAGGCCAGCAAATGCCAGATAGGCCAATGGTCCGTGACCTATCTAGGACACCAAGTAGGGAGCGGTCAAGTAGCTCCCCTCCAACCAAAGGTAGACGCCATCCGGGCCTGGGAGCCCCCGGTCACCCAGACCGCCGTCCGAGCCTTCCTGGGGCTCACCGGATACTATCGGCGATTTATAAAAGACTACGGGAGCCTTGTGGGGCCCCTCACAGAACTGACCTCAAAGAAACTACCCCAGAAGGTGCACTGGACCCCCGCGTGCCAAACAGCCTTTGAGACTTTAAAGACTGCCATGTGCACCGCCCCTGTGCTCCAGGCCCCCGACTACAGCAGAGAGTTTGTAGTCCAGACCGACGCCTCGGAGCACGGCATCGGGGCGGTCCTGTCCCAAGTTAACCCCGAAGGAATCGACCGGCCTGTGGCCTTCATCAGCCGACGCCTCCTGGCAAGAGAACAGCGGTGGAGCACCATCGAGAGGGAAGCCTTTGCCGTGGTGTGGGCACTCAAGAAGCTCCGGCCCTACCTAATCGGCACCCACTTCCGAGTCCAGACCGACCACCAGCCCCTGCGTTGGTTGATGCAGATGCGGGGAGAAAACCCGAAACTGCTGCGCTGGTCCATCTCTCTACAGGGGATGGATTTCACTGTGGAGCATCGCCCCGGCAACGACCACGCCAATGCCGACGGCCTGTCCAGATTCTTCCGCCTCGGCGAGGAGAATCCCCAAGAAAATGGGTGACTCTCCCCTGCCTTCAGCTGGGGGGGACGCGTGTTGGACCCGGCCTCATGGCGTGGTCCTACCCCTCCCGCATGGCAGGCCCCGGACGGCACCAGCCCTCCTCCGGACCTCGGGCGGCCCATTCTGCCCGAACCTGCACGCCCCAACACCACCGATCCGGCTACCATCCCGGACCCCCATCATCGGCCTGGCCCCAGCGTAGGCCCCTCACGACCTAAGCACGAGGCCGGGCCCGACTCCATCTTGGGCCTACCACGTCACGACCGCGTGCCTTGGCCCCAGCCTCGGCCCCAGCGAAGCCCAGACATCGAGGCACCAAGATCCACCCAGGTGGTCGAGTGGCCACTCGACAGATCCCGGAGGGAGAGGAGTTTCGATGGCCCCCCAGCCGTCCCCGGACGCCTGGTATCGATCGCCCTCCGGCCTCCCTGGGCGCTGGCTCCAGCCCCCTGCTGGGTGTCTGGACACCATCATCTCGGCCCCTCTGGCCCCCAGGCACGAGGGTCCGGACATCAAAGGACCTCCGTCCTATATCTGGGCCCGCCCCGGAGTAGGACGCCAGTTGTATCCTGGACTGGAAGCCCTGCTGACGCTGTCACAGCCGACACCAGACGAACTCATCCGTAACCCGACGACTTTCCGAGAGCCTGCTGGCGCTGCCGCGGCCTACCTTGCTGAAACATCCGAGAGCCTGCTGGCGCTGCCGTGGCCTACCTTGCTGAACCTTCCGAGAGCCTGCTGGCGCTGCCGCGGCCTACCTTGCTGAAACATCTGAGAGCCTGCTGGCGCTGCCGCGGCCTACCTTGCTGAAACATCCGAGAGCCTGCTGGCGCTGCCGCGGCCTACCTTGCTGAACCTTCCGAGAGCCTGCTGGCGCTGCCGCGGCCTACCTTGCTGAAACATCCGAGAGCCTGCTGGCGCTGCCGCGGCCTACCTTGCTGAACCTTCCGAGAGCCTGCTGGCGCTGCCGCGGCCTACCTTGCTGAACCATCTGTTAGCCTGCTGACACTGCCGCGGCTCGACCTCTCGGAACCCCCCGGCTCGAGGATTGAGAGCTGTGCGTAGGGTATCCCGTCCTCCGCCCAAAGTAAGACTGTCCCGCTACCTTACCCCTCTTTACAAGACTTTACAGATCCCTCGATCTGCTTGTACATACTACCAAAAACCCGCAACCTTTTACTAGCTATAAAAGCTTAAGAACTTGACCTCTTGTGTGGTGTCCATCTGTTAGACCTGGCACCTTGGCGTGAGTTTCCCTTCCACTTTTTGCTGTTGTGCCTCCAATGTTTTGATGGTGTCTGCTACTCAGGGCACTGCGCCACGGCCAACCCGTGCCGCAGTGCAAGTGCTCCCTACTGTAAAGTGTACATGTGATTGATGTCCATGATTGGTTCATTGGATTCACTGTTAGTCCCTAGTAAGGTGCACTAGGAGTGCCAGGGCTTGTGAATGCCAATACTGCTAGTGGGCCTGCAGCGCTGGTTGCGCCACCCACAGAAGCAGCCTTAAAATGTGTCTAGGGTCTGCCATTGCAGAACCTGCGTGCAGTCTGGTACTGTCACCCTGGCTGGGCAAGTGCACACACTTGCCAGCCCCTGAACCTTCCCTTAACTTCATATTAGTCACCCCTATAGTAGGCCTGAGGGCAGGGTGCATTGTAGTGTAAGGTAGAACATGCCCTGATGTGTGTGGCATGTTCTAATAGTGAATTACTACCAAATTCGTTTTTCACTATTGTAAGGCTACCTGTTCCCTTCTAGGCCAGATGGGCTGCTGGAATTATTACACTCTATAATCCCAGCAGGCTCAGGGAACCTGGTAGGAATTCGTGTTTAGTATGCCTGGACTCAGAATAATAAGATACTTCTTTTAGTAAAGTTTATTTTAATATCCTGTGTTTGCAAATGCTACTTTTAGAAAGTTAGCATTTGCTTGCCTAACCATTTCAGCCCGCCTCTGCCTGGATGTGGATCTGACTGTCTGGTGTGTGTGAGTGACAGGGCTGGGAGTTGACAGGTAGTGATTAGCAGGAGGACCCCTTAATGGGTGGTGGGAGTTTCCCCTGAATGATGCATCAGGCTGTGCCCCTGCCACCACAATGCTGGCTCCGCCCTCCTGGGGAGCGACTGATGACTCAGCCTGCACCTGGCCCAGGAAGGACCGAAGCTTGTAAACAAAGTGCTCAGGCCACTCCTGCCCTCTCAATGCCGGCTCCGCCCCCCTGGGGAGCGGCTGATGTGCCTGCCCTCACACTGAATGCAGAAGTCATAAGTGCCCACAACAAGTACTCAGAGACTGGAGCAGTTATGCAGAGGCCCCCCTGGCTTGCTAGAACAAAAGAAACTGGGTATAAAAGTAGGAGCCCTGCTCCTTGTAAATTAGATCCTGTTTGCGCTACAGAAGAAACTCTGCCCGAAGAGAAGGACCTGGAAGGACTACAAGGAGGAGTGCTGACTCTGGCCTGTGTCTGGTGCCTTGCTGCCAAAGGAGAGGAAAAGAAGAGACTACAAGAGACTTTTGCTTTTATTGAACTTTGTGCCAAACTCTGCTAAAGATCTCCAAGGGCTTGCCTGTGAACTTGCCCCCTGACCAGCGCTCCAGGAACAGTGAGCGCTACCCCCTGACAGCGGAACCCCTACAAGACGCTGATTCCCTTTTGCGAGCCTCTCCAGGAAAAGCAGAGCGCGCTCTGATAATCGCGCTTTCTAGCACCACTCTGGGAGCTGCCCACGCTCTGAACAAAGTAACTGCCGCCTGCCTGGCCCAGAAGCAACGTGAGGACCAGCCCGGCTGATCTAAACACCGTGACTGGCCCCGAGCGGCAGCTCGCATCGTAAAGAGAGGGTGGCGCCCGGTGCCTGCTTGCACCCCTTCGAGTCTTGTGCCCCTGAACGCGCCGCCGCTGACACAGCTGTTGCGTGGGGTGCCTGATCGTCGCCTGGAACCAAAGAGGCCTGCCCCGAGGATCACCGCCCTCTGTGTGTGCCCTCCCGTCAGGAAATCCGGAGGCGCTTGTCCAGAGCAGCCCGGCCCGCGCCGCACCGCCAACCCCCGAGCCAGAGCCGAGCCGCCGCTCGCTCCTGACCTCGGACGGAAGACAACGCAACGCGGACTACAGCGCTGACCTGCGCCCAGCCGACTCCCCAGCGAAGGTACTGTTTCTCTCCCTCTGTCCGCCCAGCCTCGGAGCTGCGTGTGGAGCGCTCCCAGGGCCCCCGCTCTCTCCCCCTGTCAGCCGCGCCGCCGCCCGGCGAGGCAGGCACTGATTCCCCGGCCGCCGCTCCCCGCCAGAAGCGTGAGAGGAGGCCGACCGGGCCCGTATGTTGATCACGGAGTAACGAAGGGGCACAGAGAGGCCACGGGCCGCTGGGGGAATCCTGGTTAACAATCAGAAAGGAGAAAAGTATCGTGAGGAGCCTGGAATCCCCGGTTTTGGGGAAATAAGCCGAATAAGAACTATTTGTAAGAAACCCTAAAGAAAGAACTGTGACATTGATAAAAGAGTAACTGGAACCTGCTTTGAAAAGTAACCAAGACTGTATTTACAAGCCTGCTTGAGATTTATATAAAGAGATATATTTTCACAAATACAGTTTGGTGTCATTGTGTGGTGGGTTGGTTGTGATGGTGTAATATTGCAAATGTTTAACCCTACATGCCCCAGAGATTAGCCTAAGACTGCTTAAGCCACACTACCTAGAGGGTAAGCAGAGGTTGTCTTGAAGGTAACCCTCAGCCCTGACGAGGAAGAGAGAGGCCCTGCTTGTCGCCAGTGTTGCACTGCGCCAACCAGAGACTCCCCCTTCCTACATTGGACGCAGCGGTGAGGATTCGCGAATTTACATTTGCAGTGTTTTACCTTAGCTACTGACCCTTGCATAGTGATTACAGTCCAGTAACTTAGCCACAGACTTTTGATTTTTTGATTTTGCTAAAGAAGAAGATCCCTAGTGTTGCAAACATGCCTGGCACAAACAGCATTGATGGAGGAGAGTCCATAGCCTCTAGTGCGCAGGGGCTAGAATGGGACGCATCAAAGCTGGATGACTACACAAAGAAGCAGTTGAGTTATTTTTGCAGGAAACTCAAGGTTCCACACGCAGGATGCAGAAACAAACCTGAGTTCTACAAGGCCATGAGAGCCTGGATTGAATCTAGGAAGGCACCTGAGGATCAGAATGCACCTGTGGATCCAGTGGGTCTGGAAAAACCAGACAGCGTTCTTAGCTTTGGCAGAGGCCTGTCGCCAGAGGAGCTGGCAGACAGACAGGCAACCAGGGATCATGAGATCAAGATGGCAGAATTGAATTTGAAGGGCCAAATGGAGCTTGAAAGCAAAAAAATGGCTCTGGAAGAAAGAAAACTCCAGTTTGAGTTTGATATGAAAATGAGGGAGATGAGTCTAAAAGAGAAAGCCTTGGATCGTCCTCCCTCTGGTGGCAGCACAACGCCGGTGCAGGTAGAGTCAAGAGTGCACATCCCCAAAGATGTAGTTAAAGAGTTCTTTAAGGGGGATGACATAGGACAGTGGTTTAGGGCATATGAGGTAGCCATGCTTTCCCACCGGGTCCCTGAGAAGGATTGGGGAGCGGGGTTATGGGGAAGGTTCCTTAGCGAAGGAAGGGACACCCTGCTAGATTTGCCCACTGAAGACCAGAGATCCTATCCCCATATGAAAGAAGCTTTAATGACCAGGTATGGGCTTACCCCTGAAATGTATAGGCAGAAGTTTAGGGGGTGTAATAAGCGGCCTGGGAATACGTATGTGGAGTTTGTGACTTTTTTTTGCAGAGCACTGGATGGTTGGGTGAAGGGTAACAAAGTGAATGATTTTCAAGGTCTCTTTGATTTAATTGCATGGGAGCACTTGTCTGATCAATGTTTTCCTGAGTTACGCCAGCACCTGATTGATAGCAAGTTGTCCAACCCGAGGAAACTTGCTGAGGAGGCGGACCGCTGGCTCAGCACCAGGGTCCACAAGGGTCCAGTGGGAGACTCCGCCAAGGGTGGGCAGGGTCCCCAGCAGAAGAGTGGGGGGGACAAGGGAAAACAGAAAGGGTTCCAAAAAGGCCCCCAAAGTAATCCCCAAGGGGACCAGCAGAAAGGTTCTCAGCCTCCCCCACCCCCTAAGCAGAATGGGGCCCCGACAGGTCGACCTGTTCCAAAGGGGCCCTTCAATTGTTACAAATGTGGTGACCCGGGGCACATAGCCAGTGACCCCAAGTGTCGCCTGTTTGGAAAACCAGCACCCACTGGTGCTCCGCCCCGACAAGTGACCAGTGTTCACTTAGGAGAAGAAGTGATGGTCCCGGGGGGTGGAGATCCTGTTCAGATGACCCTAGTCTCACTAGGAGACAGTGAGATGGTCCCTACAAGCTACCTGCCCTCTAACACTAAAAAATATGGGCAGGTGGTTACCATCAATGGTAAGAAAGCTGAGGCTCTTAGAGACACAGGAGCCAGTGTGACTGCAGTGAGGCATCACCTGGTG
This sequence comes from Lissotriton helveticus, assembly GCF_964261635.1. NCBI lineage: Eukaryota > Metazoa > Chordata > Amphibia > Caudata > Salamandridae > Lissotriton > Lissotriton helveticus. The sequence continues at coordinate 938,544,103 of NC_136059.1, forward strand.
TCTCAAGAGCAGGTTGTACCCCATGCCTACTGTAGGGTTGTCAACGCTGACAATTCAGAGAGTCAGTGTCCGATGGCTCAAGTTCCCTTCGAGTGGGGGGGGGTCTCTGGTACTCTGCAGGTCTGTGTGAGGAAAACCATGCCTGTTGACTGTTTGCTAGGGAATGACTTGGAGGACTCCCCTTGGGAAAAGGTGGAGAAGACGACTCACCTGAAGATGGTGGGTCTACCTGACTGGGCGTGCGTGACCACCCGGTCAATGGCAGCCAGTAGGGGTGATCAAGAGGTCCTGGGGCCTGACGGAGAGGCCCAGGAACCGGCCTTAGGGAGAAGGCGCAGGGCGCGCGGGAAACCGGCCCCTGAAGTTCCCACGGTCCAGGAGGAAGCAGACCTTGAGGGGGATGCCCTGGAGCCTACTGGGGAACAGATTGCCGAACTGGGGGACCTGCCTGAGCTGACCCATTGGCAGCAAGAAGGAGGCCCCTCCAGGGAGGAATTCTGCAGGGAGCAGAAAGAATGCCCTTCTCTCGTGGGTATGCGGCAGCAGGCTGCAGACCAGGCCAATGGTGTTCAGGCCAAAACACATTATGTGTACTGGGAGAATGACCTCCTGTACTCAGAGCCTAAGGCTGCTGAACCTGGGTCAGCCCGTGTGCTGGTGGTACCCCAGAAGTTCAGAGCCTTCCTACTGGGACTGGCTCATGATGTGCCTTTAGCAGGACATTTGGGGATGGACAAGACCTATGACAGGCTTGTCACCCACTTCTACTGGCCCCAAATGCACAAGAGCTCAGATGCTCATTGTAGGACCTGTCCAACTTGCCAGGCAAGTGGGAAGAGCGGAGGGAAGAACAAGGCTCCCCTCCAACCCTTCCCTGTGGTCAGTACGCCATTCCAACGAGTGGGTATTGATATTGTTGGGCCTCTGGACCCCAAGACAGCCATGGGCAACAGGTTCATCCTGGTCTTGGTGGATCATGCCACCCGGTACCCTGAAGCCATCCCTCTGAGGACAGTGACGGCCCCCGTGGTGGGGCGTGCACTAATGGGAATTTTCTCCAGAGTGGGGTTCCCTCTAGAGGTGGTGAGCGACAGGGGGACCAACTTTATATCCAAGTATATGAAGTCCCTTTGGCAAGAGTGTGGTGTAACCTACAAGTTCACCACACCTTACCATCCACAAGGAAATGGGTTGGTTGAAAGATTCAACCGAACCCTGAAGGGCATGATCATGGGCCTGGAAGGTCCAATGAGGCGTAAGTGGGACGTCCTCTTACCATGCCTGCTCTTTGCATACCGCGAGGTGCCACAGAAGTCTCTAGGGTTCAGCCCCTTTGAGCTGCTGTATGGCCACCCCGTGAGAGGACCACTGAGTTTGGTAAAGGAAGGCTGGGAGCAATCTCCCAGGAAACCTCCCCAGAATGTATATAGCTACATGCTGGCCTTCAGAAACCAAACCAGGCGCTTCAGACAACTTGCTGAGGCAAATCTGGAAGCAAGCCAGGAGGAGATGAAGCGGTGGTACGACCAGAATGCCACTCTGGTAGAGCTTCAGCCTGGACAGGAGGTGTATGTCTTGGCCCCAGTGGAACCCTGTGCACTTCAGGATAAGTGGACAGGCCCATTTGAGGTTGTGGAGCGCAAGAGCTCAGTGACATACTTGGTGGACATGAAGACGCCCAGGAATCCTTTAAGGGTCTTACATGTCAACCGCCTCAAGCCCCACTTGAAAAGGTCCGAAGTGGGCATGCTGTTGGCCACTGATGATGGAATGGAAGAGGAGTCTGAGCCTCTTCCTGACCTCTTAGTGGCCTGTGAGAAAGATGGGTCAGTGGATGGAGTTAACCTCTCACCCACCCTGACCCCTGAGCAACAGGAAGACTGCCGCCAGTTGCTGGGGCAGTTTCCAGACCTGTTCTCCCTGGTTCCTAGTGTCACAGATTGGTGCGTCCATGATGTGGACACAGGAGACAGCTTACCTGTGAAGCATAAGGCTTACAGGGTAACTGACAGGGTCCGGGCCTGCATCAAGGAGGAGGTCTCCAAGATGCTTGCTCTTAGGGTGGTTGAGTCTTCCAGCAGTCCTTGGTCCAGCCCCGTGGTCTTGGTCCCAAAGGCTGCTGCGCCGGGAGCCACACCTGAACTCCGGTTCTGTGTGGACTACAGAGGACTCAATTCAGTCACCAAGACTGACGCGCACCCTATCCCCAGAGCTGATGAGCTCATTGATCGGCTAGGGGCTGCCCGGTTCCTCAGCACGTTTGATTTAACGTCTGGGTACTGGCAGATCGCCTTGACCGATGGGGCAAAGGAGAGGTCAGCATTCTCCACACCAGATGGGCATTTCCAGTTCCGGGTTATGCCATTTGGGATGAAGAATGCCCCTGCCACCTTTCAGAGGTTGGTCAACCAGGTGTTGGTCGGGCTGGATGAGTTCAGTGCCGCCTACCTGGATGACATCGCAGTGTTCAGTGGCACCTGGCCAGAACACCTGCGGCACCTCTGGGAAGTGTTGATGGCGCTGCGCAAGGCAGGCCTCACAATCAAGGCAAGCAAGTGCCAGATTGGGCAGGGTTCAGTGGTGTACTTGGGACACCAAGTGGGGAGTGGCAAGGTGGCACCCTTGCAACCCAAAATTGAGACCATCCTGGCTTGGGAACCCCCCAAGACCCAGACTGCAGTGAGAGCCTTCCTGGGGCTCACTGGGTATTACAGGAGGTTTGTCAAGGGCTATGGCACTATTGTGACCCCCTTGACAGAACTGACTTCTAAGAAGCAGCCCAGGAATGTGATTTGGACTGACACCTGTCAGAAGGCTTTTGACACCCTGAAGACTGCCATGTGCACGGCGCCCGTGCTCCTGGCACCTGATTTCTCCAAGGAATTCATAGTGCAAACAGACGCTTCAGAGCATGGTGTAGGGGCTGTTCTCTCACAGATGACTGAGGAGGGCTGGGACCAACCCGTAGCCTTCATCAGTAGGAGGTTACTTCCACGGGAAAGTAGGTGGAGTGCAATAGAGCGAGAAGCATTTGCTGTGGTCTGGGCGCTGAAGAAGCTAAGACCCTACTTGTTTGGGTCTCACTTCCGGGTTCAGACGGACCACAGGCCCCTCAGATGGTTGATGCAAATGAGGGGTGAGAACCCAAAACTGTTGAGGTGGTCCATCTCCCTACAGGGTATGGACTTCACGGTGGAACACCGCCCTGGCACAGATCACGCCAACGCTGATGGTCTGTCCAGATTTTTCCGCCTTAGTGATGAGGAACTCCCTGGGGAAGGGTAGTTCTCCCCACATTTCAGCTGGAGGGGACACGTGTTAGACCTGGCACCTTGGCGTGAGTTTCCCTTCCACTTTTTGCTGTTGTGCCTCCAATGTTTTGATGGTGTCTGCTACTCAGGGCACTGCGCCACGGCCAACCCGTGCCGCAGTGCAAGTGCTCCCTACTGTAAAGTGTACATGTGATTGATGTCCATGATTGGTTCATTGGATTCACTGTTAGTCCCTAGTAAGGTGCACTAGGAGTGCCAGGGCTTGTGAATGCCAATACTGCTAGTGGGCCTGCAGCGCTGGTTGCGCCACCCACAGAAGCAGCCTTAAAATGTGTCTAGGGTCTGCCATTGCAGAACCTGCGTGCAGTCTGGTACTGTCACCCTGGCTGGGCAAGTGCACACACTTGCCAGCCCCTGAACCTTCCCTTAACTTCATATTAGTCACCCCTATAGTAGGCCTGAGGGCAGGGTGCATTGTAGTGTAAGGTAGAACATGCCCTGATGTGTGTGGCATGTTCTAATAGTGAATTACTACCAAATTCGTTTTTCACTATTGTAAGGCTACCTGTTCCCTTCTAGGCCAGATGGGCTGCTGGAATTATTACACTCTATAATCCCAGCAGGCTCAGGGAACCTGGTAGGAATTCGTGTTTAGTATGCCTGGACTCAGAATAATAAGATACTTCTTTTAGTAAAGTTTATTTTAATATCCTGTGTTTGCAAATGCTACTTTTAGAAAGTTAGCATTTGCTTGCCTAACCATTTCAGCCCGCCTCTGCCTGGATGTGGATCTGACTGTCTGGTGTGTGTGAGTGACAGGGCTGGGAGTTGACAGGTAGTGATTAGCAGGAGGACCCCTTAATGGGTGGTGGGAGTTTCCCCTGAATGATGCATCAGGCTGTGCCCCTGCCACCACAATGCTGGCTCCGCCCTCCTGGGGAGCGACTGATGACTCAGCCTGCACCTGGCCCAGGAAGGACCGAAGCTTGTAAACAAAGTGCTCAGGCCACTCCTGCCCTCTCAATGCCGGCTCCGCCCCCCTGGGGAGCGGCTGATGTGCCTGCCCTCACACTGAATGCAGAAGTCATAAGTGCCCACAACAAGTACTCAGAGACTGGAGCAGTTATGCAGAGGCCCCCCTGGCTTGCTAGAACAAAAGAAACTGGGTATAAAAGTAGGAGCCCTGCTCCTTGTAAATTAGATCCTGTTTGCGCTACAGAAGAAACTCTGCCCGAAGAGAAGGACCTGGAAGGACTACAAGGAGGAGTGCTGACTCTGGCCTGTGTCTGGTGCCTTGCTGCCAAAGGAGAGGAAAAGAAGAGACTACAAGAGACTTTTGCTTTTATTGAACTTTGTGCCAAACTCTGCTAAAGATCTCCAAGGGCTTGCCTGTGAACTTGCCCCCTGACCAGCGCTCCAGGAACAGTGAGCGCTACCCCCTGACAGCGGAACCCCTACAAGACGCTGATTCCCTTTTGCGAGCCTCTCCAGGAAAAGCAGAGCGCGCTCTGATAATCGCGCTTTCTAGCACCACTCTGGGAGCTGCCCACGCTCTGAACAAAGTAACTGCCGCCTGCCTGGCCCAGAAGCAACGTGAGGACCAGCCCGGCTGATCTAAACACCGTGACTGGCCCCGAGCGGCAGCTCGCATCGTAAAGAGAGGGTGGCGCCCGGTGCCTGCTTGCACCCCTTCGAGTCTTGTGCCCCTGAACGCGCCGCCGCTGACACAGCTGTTGCGTGGGGTGCCTGATCGTCGCCTGGAACCAAAGAGGCCTGCCCCGAGGATCACCGCCCTCTGTGTGTGCCCTCCCGTCAGGAAATCCGGAGGCGCTTGTCCAGAGCAGCCCGGCCCGCGCCGCACCGCCAACCCCCGAGCCAGAGCCGAGCCGCCGCTCGCTCCTGACCTCGGACGGAAGACAACGCAACGCGGACTACAGCGCTGACCTGCGCCCAGCCGACTCCCCAGCGAAGGTACTGTTTCTCTCCCTCTGTCCGCCCAGCCTCGGAGCTGCGTGTGGAGCGCTCCCAGGGCCCCCGCTCTCTCCCCCTGTCAGCCGCGCCGCCGCCCGGCGAGGCAGGCACTGATTCCCCGGCCGCCGCTCCCCGCCAGAAGCGTGAGAGGAGGCCGACCGGGCCCGTATGTTGATCACGGAGTAACGAAGGGGCACAGAGAGGCCACGGGCCGCTGGGGGAATCCTGGTTAACAATCAGAAAGGAGAAAAGTATCGTGAGGAGCCTGGAATCCCCGGTTTTGGGGAAATAAGCCGAATAAGAACTATTTGTAAGAAACCCTAAAGAAAGAACTGTGACATTGATAAAAGAGTAACTGGAACCTGCTTTGAAAAGTAACCAAGACTGTATTTACAAGCCTGCTTGAGATTTATATAAAGAGATATATTTTCACAAATACAGTTTGGTGTCATTGTGTGGTGGGTTGGTTGTGATGGTGTAATATTGCAAATGTTTAACCCTACATGCCCCAGAGATTAGCCTAAGACTGCTTAAGCCACACTACCTAGAGGGTAAGCAGAGGTTGTCTTGAAGGTAACCCTCAGCCCTGACGAGGAAGAGAGAGGCCCTGCTTGTCGCCAGTGTTGCACTGCGCCAACCAGAGACTCCCCCTTCCTACACCATCTGTAGTGTTGTGATTACTCTGCTGTACGATCCTAGGAGAGGACCCTCATTCAGGAGGCCTCTCAGTAAACGCTCGACTACTTCTCGACGGAGAGGTGGACCTAGGGGTGGTCAGTCAGACATCTTCTGCCTCCCCCGGGGTCGCCTTTCTAACACAAACACCACCAGCCATCAATGCACTTTTTCACCAAGCACAAACACCATCAGGCGTACAACACCAGGCAGCCGTCAGTGCATTCTTTTACAAGGCGCACCCACCAGCAACCGTCAGTACACTCTTTCACCAAACTCACACACCATCAGCCATCTGTGCACTGTTTTACTAAGCACACATACACCAGCCGTCAGTGCACCCTTCCACTAGGCACACACACCTCCAGGCGCCAGTGCACTCTTCCACCAAACACACACACCAACAGCCATCAGTGCATGCATCAATTGTTAACTCATCCACAATTAACTTTTGTACCAATCGCAGTATGATACACTTTACTTTTAAACATATTCATGTAAAGCATAGCATGACACCATTGGTAAAATTACAATACAACTCACGTAATACCACTACACACCACATGCACACACTCCATCACACATGACGAAAACACATTGCCATTTACAATACCATTAGCTCAAAATCAAATAAATCCGAGCCCGATTGCATTTCTAATGCTTGTTTTATCCATGTCACAACGACAATCGATTTTACTGCCGTTTTTAGATAGATTGTGAAAAGTTAAATATACTGCTTACATTTCTGTGCAAATTAGCTACCTATGTTTGTGTTTTTGCCCGATATGTTATACAGCTCTCTGAAGTCCAGTAGGGTTAAGTTTGCACTTGATAAAACAATTATATTTCAAAATAGACTCGGCTCTATTGTAGAGATGAAGATTATATATATATAAGGGAGTAAATCCCACTGGAGATTCGCTGATTCATAAAACAGATATTAGACGGGGACCTGGAGGGTCGGCTGAGCACAAGGGGAGAGGCCTCCGGTGAGGGCCGTCTCCAGCGATCGTACAGACGAGTAACTTCCCCCCCACAGATGGACGCCACACGAAGATCAGCTTAACACCTTTTATAGGCAATTCTTTGAGTAAGGTGGTGTTAGACGGGGACCTGGAGGGTCGGCCGAGCACAAGGGGAGAGGCCTCCGGTGAGGGCCGTCTCCAGCGATCGTACAGACAAGTAACTTCCCCCCCCACAGATGGACACCACACGAAGATCAGATTAACACCTTTTATAGGCCGTTCTGGAAGTAAGGTAGTACGATACAATGAGATCAGGACACGATGATCCTCTCAATTCTAGTCTCTATTAGGGAAAGGGGGTAGTGGGACAGTCTTGGTACCCGCAGGTACGGAGGTGAAACGGTGGTAGCTCACAATCCTCGAGCTCGGTGTTCGGACGGGTCAGACCGCGGCAGCGCCAGCAGGTCCCGAAGAGGTCGTAGGTGGTAACGGGCCGCGGCAGCGCCAGCAGGTCCCAACGAGGATGACGGTTACAACGGGCCGCGGCAGCGCCAGCAGGTCCCACGAGGATGAAGGTTACAACGGGCCGCGGCAGCGCCAGCAGGTCCCACGAGGAGGAAGGTTACAACGGGCCGCGGCAGCGCCAGCAGGTCCCACGAGGATGAAGGTTGCAGAAGGCCGCGGCAGCGCCAGCAGGCAGGACAATAGTTCACAAGGCAGGGCTGCGGCAGCGCCAGCAGTCCGACAAGGATGAGTTCGTCGCGGTGTCTCTCGACTCCAGGATACAACTGCCTTCCTGTTCTGGGGCTGCCTCAGTTATAGGTCTGGCGCTCTTTGATGTCCGGACCCTCGCTCTTGGAGGTCGGGAGGTCCGGGATGAGGGAGTCCAGACACCCAGCAGGGGGGTGGAGCCAGCGCCCGGGGAGGCTGGGGGTGATCGGCACCTGGCGGGAGAGAGCCATCGACACTTCTTACTCCCATTGACCTGCCAAGTGGTCCGTTCACCTCCGGGGTGGATGGTGGTGCCGGGATGTCGGGACCTGGCCAGGCCCGGGGTTGGGGTCGAGCTGAGGCCACGCGGCCTCGTGGCGCAGTGTCTAAGATGGCGGCTGGTCCGGGCAAGGGTGCTGACGGTGGCCCAGGCCAGGGACACAGGGATTCCCGGGAGCAGACGTCCCATGGGGGACGGGTTGGGGGTTGCTTCTGCGGGTAGTACCTGGAAGGCCGGTACCAGGGCCCTGTCATGCGGGGAGGGAGCGAGCCCTTCATGGGGCCTGTCCAACAGGTGGTACGATACAAGGAGATTAGGACACGATGATCCTCTCAATTCTAGTCTCTATTAGGGAAAGGGGGTAGCGGGACAGTCTTGGTACCTACAGGTACTGAGGTGAAACGGTGGTAGCTCACAATCCTCGACCTCGGCGTTCGGACGGGTCAGACCGCGGCAGCGCCAGCAGGTCCCGAAGAGGTCGTAGGTGGCAACGGGCCGCGGCAGCGCCAGCAGGTCCCAACGAGGATGACGGTTACAACGGGCCTCGGCAGCGCCAGCAGGTCCCACGAGGATGAAGGTTGCAGAAGGCCGCGGCAGCGCCAGCAGGCAGGACAATAGTTCACAAGGCAGGGCTGCGGCAGCGCCAGCATTCCGTCAAGGATGAGTTCTTCTCGGTGTCTCTCGACTCCAGGATACAACTCCCTTCCTGCTCTGGGGCTGCCTCAGTTATAGGTCTGGCGCCCTTTGATGTCCGGACCCTCGCACTGGGAGGTCGGGAGGTCCGGGATGAGGGAGTCCAGACACCCAGCAGGGGGGTGGAGCCAGCACCCAGGGAGGCTGGGGGCGATCGGCCCCTGGCGGGGGGAGAGCCATCGACACTTCTTTCTCCCATTAACCTGCCAAGTGGTCCGTTCACCTCCTGGGTGGATGGTGGTGCCGGGATGTCGGGGCCCGGCCAGGCCCAGGGTTGGGGTCGAGCCGAGGCCACGCGGCCGCGTGGTGCAGTGTCCAAGATGGCGGCTGGGCCGGGCAATGGGGTTGACGGGGGCCTGGGCCCGTGGCACAGAGATGTCCGGGGGCAGGCGTCCCGGAGGGGGACGGGTTGCGGGTTGCTTCTGCGGGTAGCCCCCGGAGAGCCGATGTCTGGGCCCTGTCATGCGGGGAGGGAGCGAGCCCTTCGTGGGGCCTGTCCAACATGCGTCCCCCCCAGCTGAAGGCGGGGAGAGTCACCCATCCTCTTGGGGACTCTCCTCGTCGAGGCGAAAAAACGGGACAGGCCATCCGCGTTGGCGTGGTCTTGGCCAGGGCGATGCTCCACAGTGAAGTCCATCCCCTGCAGGGAGATGGACCATCGCAATAGTTTGGGGTTCTCTCCCCGCATTTGCATTAGCCATTGCAGGGGCCGATGATCTGTTTGTACCCGGAAGTGGGTTCCGAAGAGGTAAGGCCGGAGCTTCTTGAGGGCCCATACTACTGCGAAGGCCTCTCGCTCAATGGTACTCCAGCGCTGTTCTCGGGGCAGGAGGCGTCTGCTGAGGAAGGCCACTGGTTGGTCGACTCCCTCGGGGTTCAGTTGGGAGAGGACGGCCCCGATGCCATGGTCTGAGGCATCAGTCTGGACGATGAACTCACGGCTGTAGTCGGGGGCCTGGAGCACAGGGGCGGTGCACATGGCGGCTTTCAGCCTCTCGAAGGCCGCTTGACAGTCGGGGGTCCAGTTGATGGTTTTTGGGTTGGTCTTGGATGTGAGTTCCGTGAGGGGCCGAACAATGCTGCCATAGTCCTTCACGAACCGCTGATAGTATCCGGTGAGCCCCAGGAAGGCTCGGACCTCGGTTTGAGTTACGGGGGGCCGCCAGGACTGGATGGCAGCGATCTTGAGCTGGAGGGGGGCCACCAGACCGCTCCCCACTTGGTGTCCGAGGTAGGTCACGGACCCCTGGCCTATTTGGCACTTGCTGGCCTTGATTGTGAGGCCGGCCTGTTGGAGGGCCTGCAGGACCCCTCGGAGGTGGCGGAGGTGGTCAGACCAGTGGCGGCTATACACCGCGATGTCGTCCAGGTATGCAGCGCTGAACTCTTCGAGGCCCGCCAATACCTGGTTCACAAGTCGTTGAAACGTGGCTGGAGCGTTTTTCATGCCGAAGGGCATCACTCTGAAATGGTAGTGTCCATCCGGGGTGGAGAAAGCGGATCGTTCTTGTGCCCTGGGGGTGAGGCCGATCTGCCAGTAGCCCGCCGTCAGGTCGAAGATGCTGAGGTAGCGGGCCGCCCCCATGCGGTCAACTAGTTCGTCGGCTCGGGGGATGGGGTGAACGTCGGTTCGGGTGACAGCATTCAGACCCCGATAGTCGACGCAGAACCGGAGCTCGGGTGTGGTGCCCGGGGCCGCAGCTTTGGGGACCAGTACAACCGGGCTGGCCCAGGGGCTGTCCGAGGGTTCGATGACTCCGAGGGCGAGCATCTTGGAGACTTCTTCTTGGATGCAGGTGCGTACCCGATCTAGTACTCGGTACGGCCGGTGTCGGATAGGAGGACTGTCGCCAGTGTCCACGTCGTGCAGGCACCAGGGGGTGACCCCGGGTGTGAGGGAGAATAGGCGTGCAAATTGCAGCAGGAGGGCCCGACAGTCTTGGCGCTGCTCTGGGGTCAGGGCCTCGGAGAGTTGGACCCCGTCCACTGAACCATCTTTTTCCCCGGTCCCCAGCAGGTCAGGGAGGGGCTCGGAGTCCTCTTCAGCTCCACTGTCTGTGGCCATCAGCAGGCTGAGCTCCGAGCGCACGAAGTGGGGTTTGAGTCAGTTGGCGTGGAGGACCCGGAGGGGGTTCCGGGGGGATTCCATGTCGATGAGGTAGGTGACGGGGCTCTTACGCTCGATCACCTTGAAGGGCCCCGTCCACCTGTCCTGTAAGGCACAGGGTTCGATGGGGGACATCACCCACACCTGCTGGCCAGGCTCGAATTCGATGGAGGAGGCATGTTGATCGTACCACTTCTTCATGTCCTCCTGACTGGCCTCAAGATTGGCTTTGGCGAGCTCTCTGAATCGCCGGGTCTGATTGCGGAGGGTCAGGAGGTACTTGTAGACGTCTGGAGGGGTGTTCAGGGGGGCCATTTCCCACTCCTCCTTAACTAGGCTGAGAGGCCCGCGAACAGGGTGTCCGTACAGGAGTTCGAAGGGGCTGAAGCCGAGGGACTTCTGGGGGACTTCTCGGTAGGCGAAGAGGAGGCACGGTAGTAGCACGTCCCACTGGCGGCATAGGGGTTCTTCCAGCCCCATGATCATCCCCTTGAGAGTGCGGTTGAATCGCTCGACCAGTCCGTTTCCTTGCGGGTGATAGGGGGTTGTGAATCGGTAGGTGACTCCGCACTGCTGCCATAGGGATTTCATATATTTTGAAATAAAGTTCGTGCCCCTGTCACTGACGACCTCCCTGGGGAAGCCCACTCGAGAGAAGATCCCCATTAAGGCTCGCCCTACCACGGGGGCTGTTACAGTTCAAAGGGGAACCGCCTCAGGATAGCGGGTGGCGTGGTCCACCAGGACCAGGATGAAGCGATGCCCTTGTGCTGTTCGGGGGTCCAGGGGCCCCACAATGTCTATTCCCACCCTTTCCAACGGGGTGGTCACAACGGGGAATGGTTGCAGGGGTGCCTTGAGTTTGCGGCCGCTCTTCCCGCTGGCCTGGCAGGTCGGGCAGGACCGGCAGTGGTTGGAGACGTCATTTCTCATTCTCGGCCAGTAAAAGTGAGTCACCAGGCGGTTGTATGTTTTGTCTTGCCCCAAGTGTCCAGCCAGGGGGACATCATGGGCCAGGTTCAAAAGGAAGTCTCTGAAGCGGAGGGGCACCACCAGCACTCGACTGGTCCCCAGCTCCGCTACTCTTTGTTCGCTGTACAGTAGGTCATTGTCCCAATAGATCCAGTGGGCCCCTGCGGTGTCTCCTGCGCTCTGGGCGAGCGCTTGCTGTCGCAGTCCCTCGAGGGAGGGACATGTCTTTTGCTCTTGCCGGAATTGTTCTTGGGTGGGCCCCCCTTCCTGACGCCACTGAGCCAGGTCCGGAAGGTCTTGGGGCTGAGCGGGCTCTTCTTGGGATTGTTCCGGGTTGTCGGTAGGGATGGAGTCTCCCTCCAGAGCGATCGGGGGAGGAGGTGCTGGCCATGCGGGTTCTTCAGATCTAGGGATGGTGTCGGCGGCCATGGACCGGGTTGTTACGCACGCCCAGCCCGGGAGGCCTAACATCCCCAGGTGCTCTCTTCTTTCAACGGCTGCCCACGGGGAACTCTCGAGATCGTTCCCCAGGAGGCAGTCCACGGGGGCATCGTCGCGGACAGTCACTTTTAGCATCCCGGACACTCCTCCCCATTCGAAGGGGACGCAGGCCATCCGACACAGGCTCTCCGAATTGTCGGCCGATCGGACGGGGCAAAGAACATTTGGCAGGATTTGTTCTGGGGTCACCAGGTGACAACGGACGGCCGTCACACTGGCCCCTGTGTCACGCAGGGCTTCGGCCTTACGCCCATTTATGTTCACCCACTGGCTGTACTTCCTGGTGTTGGCTGGTAGGGGAGCCCGCGGGATCAGGTCTCTCCCCCCTAGGCAGGCCAGGGTCATGGCGGCAGGTTCCCACTCGGGCTGCTCCTGCTCGTACTCTTCAGGTCCTTCGGAAACTTGCTCTTCTCCTAGGGCGGCGGCAGCCACCTGGCCGGGCCCGGGGGTCTGGTTCTTTGGGCAGGTCGGGTCACTGGCATAGTGGCCGACTCGCTGGCATCGATGACACGTAACGTTGGCTCGGAACCCCGGGCGCATCGGGGGGTTGCCCCGGCCGGCCGGGGGCGGGGTGTAGTTTGCGGGAGCGGCTGGGACGGCGTCTCTCCCCCGGCCCGGGCCTCCTCCTCCTCCTCGGGGACGATGATGACCTTGGTTGGTTCTGTTCTGCTCGTTGGGCCCACTTCGGGCCACTCGGGTGCTCTCCCATCGGTCAGCCTCGGCGGCGAGCTGCCGGGGGTCAGTCAATTTACTGTCGAGGAGGTGCTGCCTGAGCTCGACGAAGCAGTTGTTGGAGAGGTGCTCCCACACAATGAGGTTGAAGAGCTGTTCGTAGGTTGTTACGTTGCTACCCTTGATCCATCCCTCGAAGGCTCGGCTGAAATAGTTCACATATTCTATCCAGGTTGTACCCGGGATGCGGGTGCAGTTGCGGAACCTCTGGCGGTACATCTCGGACGTCAGCCCATATCGACTGAGGAGGGCGGCCTTCATGTGGTCATAGGACGTCATTTGATGGTCCGGAAGCTGCAGCAGGGCATCACGGCCTTCATTGACGAATCTCCCCCATAGACCGGCTCCCCAGTCACTTCGAGCGATCCGGTGGGCAGTCATGGCGATCTCGTAGGCCTTGAACCACTGCTGTATGTCGTCGTTCCGAAAATATTCCCGGACCACATCTTTGGGGATGTGGACCTTCTGTTCGGTAGTACCTGGGGGGCGCGGTTGTTCGGGCACCCCTAGGTCTTTGTTCTGTTTGCGCATCTCTATCTCCGCTAGCTTGCACTCGTGTTCGTATGCCAGTCTTTTTTCTTCGAGTTCTCTCTGCCTCTGCTTCTCCTCTCGCTCTTCTTGGAGCCGTAAGTGTTCTAAGTTCATTTTTTGTTCTGCCAGTTTCAATTCTCCGTCTAATTTGAGCCGTGCCAGCTCTAACTCGTGAAGTCTATTTTTCTCTCGTTCTCGGATCTCTTCCCGGGAGAGATCCGTTCTCCTTTCTTCTGTCAGAGTGGTGTTTGGTTCCGGGGCTTCGGCGGTATTCGTCTCTGCCCAGGATTCTAGGGCGTGATTGAAGTCCTCTTTCGTGCTCAGACCGGTGGTAGCAATGCCTAGTTCTATGCAAAATTGTTTTAGCTCTCGGTGGTTGTACTCTTCCAGTTTTTCCATCTGGAATTTCTCTGCAGATCCGCTCTCTCTGGTCGTCATTGTGGATTAGTCGTAGGGTGAGTTACTCTCTGTACGGTTACGCGTTGGTTCGGATCGCGCCGCTGGCCACCAATGTTAGACGGGGACCTGGAGGGTCGGCCGAGCACAAGGGGAGAGGCCTCCGGTGAGGGCCGTCTCCAGCGATCGTACAGACGAGTAACTTCCCCCCCACAGATGGACGCCACACGAAGATCAGCTTAACACCTTTTATAGGCAATTCTTTGAGTAAGGTGGTACGATACAAGGAGATTAGGACACGATGATCCTCTCAATTCTAGTCTCTATTAGGGAAAGGGGGTAGCGGGACAGTCTTGGTACCTACAGGTACTGAGGTGAAACGGTGGTAGCTCACAATCCTCGAGCTCGGCGTTCGGACGGGTCAGACCGCGGCAGCGCCAGCAGGTCCCGAAGAGGTTGTAGGTGGCAACGGGCCGCAGCAGCGCCAGCAGGTCCCAACGAGGATGACGGTTACAACGGGCCACGGCAGCGCCAGCAGGTCCCACGAGGATGAAGGTTGCAGAAGGCCGCGGCAGCGCCAGCAGGCAGGACAATAGTTCACAAGGCAGGGCTGCGGCAGCGCCAGCAGTCCGTCAAGGATGAGTTCTTCTCGGTGTCTCTTGACTCCAGGATACAACTCCCTTCCTGCTCTGGGGCTGCCTCAGTTATAGGTCTGGCGCCCTTTGATGTCCGGACCCTCGCACTGGGAGGTCGGGAGGTCCGGGATGAGGGAGTCCAGACACCCAGCAGGGGGGTGGAGCCAGCACTCGGGGAGGCTGGGGGCGATCGGCCCCTGGCGGGGGGAGAGCCATCGACACTTCTTTCTCCCATTAACCTGCCAAGTGGTCCGTTCACCTCCTGGGTGGATGGTGGTGCCGGGATGTCGGGGCCCGGCCAGGCCCAGGGTTGGGGTCGAGCCGAGGCCACGCGGCCGCGTGGTGCAGTGTCCAAGATGGCGGCTGGGCCGGGCAATGGGGTTGACGGGGGCCTGGGCCCGTGGCACAGAGATGTCCGGGGGCAGGCGTCCCGGAGGGGGACGGGTTGCGAGTTGCTTCTGCGGGTATTCCCCGGAGAGCCGATGTCTGGGCCCTGTCATGCGGGGAGGGAGCGAGCCCTTCGTGGGGCCTGTCCAACAACAGATAAACAAATTTGCTCCAATTTACTTTGAGAATTGCACCTGTCCAAGACAATGTTTAAAAGCAGAATGGTCGCATGAGGGAAGTGGACATTTTTGAAAGATGACAGCTCCAGCTCATATTGCTATTCAGTTGCTGACCACGAGCGGGAGGAGGGAGATTGTCTTGGCATGCCCGGTGATGAGGCATCAGAGAAGAATTCCTAGCCTTTTCATGACATTATTCCTGTTCAGGGTTGGTGGGGATGATCTCACATCCTCTGCACTCATGTACTCCTTCCCCATGGACAAATGTGTGTTCCCTGTGGTTCTTTCCAGAGCACCAGTGGTAGCAAAGCTGGCATTTTACAGGTTAGAAAGTCCTGACGACTGCACCAGATGCAGCTGTGCATCATTTCACTGAACCAGTGGTGAGGCAAGTGTGTAGCCTGTGCACACAATTACAGTGTACTGGGATAGAAATGTCAAACTGCAAATTTGCGAACTCTACAACAGTAAATGTCCAATATACACTCATATGCCATTGCAGACTAGCTAATATAGACAAAAAAGCCACGATACCAGAAACACTGATCATACAGCATAAATCAGAATGGCACTATAAAATTAAAGCAGTGCTCAGGATTAGGGGCATGAGGAGAAATACCACCAATGGGCCGTGTGTGTGGCTTGCAGTTAACCCAGACCCCAAAGTTAACCCAGAGTCCCAGACCCCAAAGGACATAGGGTCCGAGACATATTTTGACTGACAGCCATGTAGATGGAGTAAATTACTCCATCCGCATGATGGAAGGGCCGCCAGACAAATTTATAACTGATCGCCAAGCAGCTGGTCATTTATAATGCATTGGCAGGAACTGCATCAGGGGGTTCCTGTTAATGCATATCACTGTTTGGTACAAGGCTGCATCACCATGATGCAGACCTGCACCAAACAGTTTTCTTTTTTTTTGTCAAAAGTAAATCCCAAAACAAGATTTACTTAAAAAAAAAAATGCTCCCTTTGCCAGTCATCTCCCATGGTAGGGGGAGCCCTACTACGATTTAACAGTTCCTCATCGCCAGGGTTTGCTGGCCGTGACAAAAAGTAAACAAATTGGTTAGTTGTCCACCCATCTTGATTGAATGGGAGGACATCTAGCTATTTCTCTGACAGCTCTTACTCTGTCGGGCTGTCAGGGAGGTTTGGGTATGGTGGTGACAGATTATTTACATCGGGGGTGGACCTTCATATTGGTGGTATGTATAATCTGTCGCGGTTTCAACAGAGTATACACACTTCCAACATTTAAATTGGGCCTATAATCTGGAAAGAGCATTGTCTATCATTGACCTTGTTTTAGCTTAAAATTCCAAATATGTTATAGTGGACTGAATGATTGATCTTAATCTAGAAACATACAATGAGCAGTGCATACCAGCTCAGTGGCAATACCAAAACACAATAAAACATAAGACTCTCAGCTCCATACACAATAACAACTGCCACTGTTGGGCCTGGCCTATCTGCAGGGCCACCCCCCAATGTTTTGTCTTCACCCTCCTACTTTTCTGATCGCTCAGCATGATGGTAGTTTTAAATCTGCCAATTCGACTTGACGAAATAGGCCCCCTTTCCAAGCCTAAACTCCTGTTTTTTGCTTATAAGTCATCCCTAAGGTAGGTCCTAGGCAGCCCATAGGACAGGACACATTGGAATTAAAAGTGTGGACATGTACTTTCAAATTTTACATGTCCATGAAGTGAAAAATTCCTACATTTGTATTTCACTACTGTGAGGCTTACTCCTTCCATCATATAACATTGGGTTTATTATTAGATTTAATAAGCGATTACTTTTGATTAAGAGAGCAGGGGGAGAAAGTTCCTCAGCATTCTCATCAACCCGAAACAAACCCCAGCAATCGTTTGGACTTGAGCCTTCATAGATAGGGCAGCATCCAATTTAACCCCCAGATTTTTGACAGTGGTAACTGAAGACGAGGGGGGAGACATGTCCTGCGGCCACCAGATATGCCAAGCTTCCTACTGACGCGTACCGAAGAAGAGGAGGAGAGGAGTTGGCCTAACGGCTAGGGCGCTCGACCTCGGACCTGGGGATCTGGGTTCGAGTCTCAGTAACGACGCCAAAACCTCCTGTGATTCTGGGAAAATCACTTAATCTCCCCGTGCCTAAAATGAATGTGTGTCCTCATGTAACGTAACTGGTGATATGTAAAGTGAGCGCTCTGATACCTGATTCGGTTCGGGTCTAGTTCGCGCTATATAAAACTCTGAAAAAAAATAAATAAATAAGATAATCTCTGACTTTTCAGAGTTACACTTCAATTGGTTATGTCTGAGCCAGGAAAAAACTTCACAAAGGCAGATGTTAATCAAATTTCCATTGAACTCGACACCCTTCTCGCACATGAACAACAGTTGAGTGTCGTTCGCATACAACACTATTTTGGCACTGTATTTCTCGGTGCGAAGGGCAAGAGGGGCCATATACAAATTGAACAAAGTTGGACTCAAAATAGAGCCCTGTGGAACCCTGACATTCATGGGAGGGATTGCCGCTGTGAATGGTGGAGACCAGATAGTTTTTGAGTGGGTATTTAAGAAAGACATGAACCATCTCACTACTGTGCCTCCGATACCGCCCTCCATGAGTCTTTGCAATAGTCTATTGTGGGGCACGGTATCGAAGGCAGCAGAGAGGTCCAACAACACCAAGACCGCATAACCTCCTCTATCCAGTGTGGCTTTTATTGTTTCAGCAACTTCTAGCAGGGCGGCTTCAGTGCTGAAATTAGCTCTGAAACGCGTCTGGCTTGGGTGCAAGAGATGATTGGCCTCCACATAATTCGTGGTGACTTCATTGACATATTTCTCTAAGACCTTGGAGAAGAAAGGCAGGAGGGATATAGGTCTGTAGTCACTGGTGACTCCGGGGTCCACCATAGGTTTCTTTAACAGCGGGAGAATTTTGGCGTGTTTCCAAGTTTGTGGCATGTGCCCCTCCCGATGGGCGGTGTTCAAAATCAGGTTAACTACAGGGTTAATCACTTCTGCAATGGAAGACAGTACTTTTACTGGACATGGATCTGATGGTGAGCCAGACTTCAGAGTTTTCACGAGTGTCAGGGATTGCTCCAAAGTAATCACAGGGAACTTCATAAGGGAGGAATCAGTGTGGAGACACATGTCAGGGGGTGGACTGAGGGCTGCCTCTAAATCTGGCAGCAGAGTTTCGACGGAGTCCTGAATGTTTTAATTTTATCGTGGAAAAAACAAGCCATAGGACTGGTCCAGTTGCTCGTGGGAACAAACGGGTGACTAATTGTCATAGAAGAGGAGAAACTTTTTACAATATTAAAAAGTTCTCTACTTTTATTGCCCGCCTGATCAATTTTTGTAGAGAAGAAGAGTTTCTTTCCCTCATGGACTTTCCTGTAATGGTCTTTCAACACTTGTTTATAGATGGATTTATCAGTGGGTCTATAGTTCCTCACCACACTCTTTCAAGGTGTTTACATGCACTTTTACTTTCCCTTAGTGCTTCCGTAAACCAAGGGGCAGAAACTCGGATAGATTTAGCTGCGCTTGTGGAGGGGGGGGCAAGTTCAAGGGCTCAGAGTTGTAGTCAATCCTCTAGGGACTCCACATCCTGTTCGAGATTGCCACAAAGGGGAATTGGGAGGCGACTCAGGTCACACTGTATTGCCTCTGGCGAGATCAAATGAAAGGGCCTAAAACTTCTGCTGACACAGGTTTTGGCCTGTAATTGAGACCTGTCTGGCTCCCTACATTCTTTAACACCTACCAAATGGTGGTCTGACCAGGTTAAAGCGAGAGGGGCATTTATTTCGATCCGGTTCGATGAAAAAGCCTGGTCCAGTGTGTGCCCTTTTTCATGGGTGGAAAGACAGACATACAGGGTTAGACTAAGAATGTCAAGGGATTTACACAACCTCATAGACTCAGGTTCCATGGACTTATCCATATGGATATTAAAATCACCAAGGACCAGACAATGGTTGTATTTGGCAGCTATGGGAGAGATAGCATGGCTAATAGACTCCAAAATTTCTCTGCCGTCCCACGGGGGCGGTAGATTACTACCCCTGCGATGTACTGATGGGACGAGACGGTCAGAAGAAAGCCCAAGCTCTCAGCCCCCTCTATCTCCATGATCGATAAAGGCACACAGCAGAGGGAGCTCCTGAAGATTAAGGCTACACCTCCACCTCTCCCTGTGGGACGGTCCTTCTTTAGGATCTGATAACCCAGGGGAATCGCGCTATGAATAGTGGGGTTGGAGGCTTCTGTTAGCCATGTTTCTGTTAGAAACATCAGATCAGGGGTGGAATCGGCTAACAAATCGTAGAGTTGAAGTTCATGTTTTTTTTTATAGAACGTGTGTTCAGTAAGAAAGCCTTCAGGTAGTTAACTGTACCACCCAGCTTATTTTTATGAATGCCAGTATTGGGTTTTATCAGTTCGTGCTTGCCCTGGGGGCAGCGCATTCATCGTAATAGGGTGTATTTTCATTGTTTAGCTGGTCACACCTTTTTAAAGGTGTGACTTGCGCGAACAATGAAAATACACTTATTGCTCCAAATACCAAGGTTTGCCTCCAGGATGTCAGTGCTAGCATTTGTCCATGGGTGCTACGTATGCCAATAGTTACCTCTAGTATGTCATTGTCAGTATTTTTGCCACTGGTACCTGTTATGCCAGCAATTACCTCTTGTACGCCACTACCAAGTTTTACATTAGTATGTCATTACCGATCATTACTATAGTCTGTCAGTGCAAAGTATCACCTCTTGTATGCCAGTCCCAAGTATTATCTCTTGCATGCTAGTGCACAGTATTACCTCTACCATGACAATGGCAGTTCGTATTCACGTGTGCTGTTATCCTAAGAGTTGTATCCACTACACCAGCACAATCAGTTTGTAATGTGTTCCTCTGTAAGCCAGGAATTGGCTTCAGTATGGCAGAGACATATTGAGAAAAGTTTGAAAAAGTTGCCCGTTGGCTAGAAAGGTTTAACTCTTTTGTATATCTCAGCCATTTGAAATTGCAATTTCTGTCAATCACATTTGAATTTTCAATGAATTTGATTAGCAAATGAAGGTGATCGAATTGTTTTTCTGCCACCTCGAAAATCCTGATTTTGATCAAAATCGCAGTTTTAACATTGTAGAAAAAAATCCACATCAAAGGGAGGCACTATGAGAAGTGCCTACAATAAGTACATGAGTGCTAGGGGCTAGTGAAAGGCATAGATGGAAAGTGGGAGTGAAATGGAAAAACTTATTGATTTAATACGGTAAAATCGTTATTAGGTAACTGTCATTTTGTATTTAGAAATGGATATAAAAAATGGTAATTTCATAAAAGTCACACATTCGGAAATTCATGATTTCCATAGGAATTGTGATTTTTAACTGAAAATGGTAAAGTAATCAAGGCTTTGGTCGGGGAAGATTCTGGTAAAGATAGGTTAATGGCTGGTGAATGCAGTGCATCAGAAAAGAATCCGACAATAATTGAAAAATGAACGCAGTTAGATTTTAGTTATGAGGCACATGAAAGTCGAGAAAGCCCTGAAATTCGCCAGTTAAGTCATGCAATGCTTTGCACCCACCATGCCCACCATAACTCATGACACCTGCCATGCTCAGTACTCCGCTTTGCCAATGGCATGTGAAAAAAGCTGTCTACCAAAAGCAAAGCATGGCGAGGTGAATCATAGATATACCTAAATAAAGACAACTTGCAACCCAGAGATGAGAGCTGTCTTATATTGTCGTTTAAGACTATCAACTCTGTGCACAGTCTGGGCAGCCTATTTCCACAGTTTAGAGCCAGTGAAAACAGCATGAAAAAGTATAGTGCATTATACTCCACCACATTTTAAGGAAAGGCTGAAACATCCTTGAATGCTTACATATTTTATTACTTTTCAAACTTAAATGTATCTAAAATGTATGCTATCAAATCAGTGTGGTTTGGTTGGCAGTCCTGAAAATAGATTGTCTGTAACATTAGAATAGCCATATAGCTTAGATAATAAATCCTTTAGTATATGTCTATTATACCACATGGTCTGAAATCCGGCAATAATACACTGCTACTTAACAACAACCATCTGATTCTAGTGACAGTAATATCGTTTGCCTTGTGTCTTACCTACTATTTCTTGCAAAGATTCTACAGAGCTGTTTTGACACATAGCTCAAATAATTTATCAATGATACGTTAAACAGTTTACTGAATGATCTGTAATGTGGCTTCCAATGAGGATGCAGCACCAAGATGGTCTGGTACTTGCAATTGATAATGTGCTGTGTATTATCGGTGACTGCTGCCCGTGGAGTGTTCTTAACATGCCAGCCGCATTCAATACAGTAAACAGCAGCTCTTTGATTGAATTTCTTAAAGCCCACATTGGATTTGAGCCTATGCAACCAAGCAACTCTATCTCAAACCCCGTCCATTACCATCTAGGTTTCCCTCACAGTTCCATTTTTATTCTCATTATCTTTAATGTGTACCTGTAACATCTGGGGGAATTAATGAAAATCTCACCATAATGCAGATGATATGCAATTATGCGTGAAAGCCGCAGCTCCTGACAATGTGCGGGCATTTTGATGACATCCAGGACAGGAGGCATATGTCATTCGAACCTAACCACCTTAAATCAGAGTTTCTGCTCTTCTTTCCTTGTAACTCCTATATTTCACTTTAATCCTTGCTCAATTCTTTTAACATAACATACTGCAAACCATCCATCACAGATGATGCCATCAAATCCCTTGGTTTAAGTCTGAAGCAAAGTCTCAGCATTCACAAGCACATATACAACATGGCAAAAATTTTAATTTTCAATTCAGGTTCTTGCAAAGGATAGAACCTCACTTTCGCAAAGATTACATCAAAGTCCTACCTAGACCAGAGTAGAGAATTCCCTACTGTACAGCTGAACTTTACAGACATTTGGGTAGTGTTTCACATGCAGAGTAGGATTTGTTGTGACTCCTTCTAGACACTCGTTTGGGCCATATACGATTGTTGTTGGGAAAATTCTGCCCTGTAATAAGCAGTTAAAGAGCAGTCATCAGCCTTTCTTATCTTTGTGTGTTTTGTCAACTAAAAAACCTTCCAGTCTTCCTAATAAGATGCCCAATGCCTTGGTTTTAATGTCAGCAAAATGAAGTATTGTTGGGGAAAGGCACAGGATGGCACCTGACAATTGTCCAGTATCAAACTGTTTGTCTCTTGGTTGAACTTTATGTCTCTTTGTGGGAGTGAGTGCCTATAGAACCCACGCTTTATTATGGCATTGATACCCCAATGTTAAAAGATGTTAGTGTAACACACTTACCCATGGCCATTGGTTTTTGATCGTGTGCCAATGACCTGGTGGCTTCTTACCTTTCTTGCTGCCTATGTGGGCTTCAATGATCATCTGTAGAAGTATCTGTAAACCAAAGCAAACATTGTCTCCATCATTGTGTGAGTCCTTCGCCCTACTAAGAATTCACCACAAAACAAAGATAACACTGAGACTTTTCGGCACCATTGTGTGACCCTAATTTAAACCAACAATGGAACTTCCCCCTTTCAAAGCATCCTGAGTAGTTGCGCTTGTTTTATCATCCCACCAGAAGCCATATGCCCCATCCATGACCTCAATTATTCCCTCATTTGTCATTGTGCCAAGTCACCAAGAGGAAACCTGCAGACTGGTCCTGGTCATATGACCTAGCTCCTGTCTCCCGATGTCCAGCTCAATGCAGATTTTAAATGGCTGCTTCCTTTTCTTTTTTATGTAGTCTCTTGGTGAGATTTGAAGTGTCTGCGTCACACCATTTCAAGGGTTCCTGTTTTCGTTTAGTGGGTTCCTATCCAAGTCAATCCACATCACTGATAGTCATAGGCTCGTCCTTGGGGATTCCCATAATCCTCTGTGCCTCCACCAAAGATTTAGGTCCCGATTCATAAAGGTAAACTTAGACTCAATAAAAATTAATTGAAACCTAAAATGAATTGAAACCTAAAAAAATAAGAAGTTACATTAAGATACAGTAATTACCTCCTCCGCTGTAACTAGTGGCCCACAATAAAATTGCTAGTGATCTTAAGAGATAAAAAGAAATGGGAATGCAGATGCTACAGCTACGAAATTACAAAAACGAAGGCTGAGGATCTCAGTAGTATTTACAGAAAATGTGCTAACAGTTCAGTTTCAAATGTAGTAAAGGGAACAACTAGACCCGAAATTAGGGGCCTATTAGAATGGCGGACGGACCTGCGTCCGTCCGCCACCCCAGAGGTGGAGGGACCGTCCGCAGGGGCAGTGGCGGTCCCTCCGTGCGAATTAGGATGTGACCGCCACCCAGGCGGTCACATCCTGTATTTTTAACAATGCGGCGAGTGCTGCTTGAAGCAGCACCCGCAGCAATGTTAAAACTGCAAGCAGTGCATTTGCATGCACAATGAGGCAGGCACTGCGCGGTGCCTGCCGCTTTGTGCATGCAAATGCAGGGGGGTACCATAGGTACCCCCCATGTGCACACACCCCCCCTTCACCCTGGGGGCCCGTAGCGGGCCCCCAAAGAAAAGACCGTATGCCTTTTTGTGGCGGTATTGCCGCCGCGGAAAGGCATGTCCCAGGGCAAATCCTAATATGGCTGCCGGTGTCTGATAGACACCGCCGCCATGCTAGAGCTTTTACGCCGCGTCTCGCGGCTGAAAAGTGGCGGACGGTCTCCCCGTCCGCCGATGACCCCCCAGCCATCCTAATCTGGCGGGGGGTCTGCACACACACCGCAGCGGTGAATCCGCATCCTCCGGGCCGGCGGTGGCTTCCGCCAGCCCGGAGGATGCGGATTCACCGCAATCATAATCGGCCCCTTCGTTTTATCCATTATCTATAGGAATAAATAGTAACAAGTACTACTGAAAAACTTACCCTAATTCATGTAATTCATACTGGCCACTTTGTTGTCAATGCGGAGGAGAAGGGAGTTATGACTAGAATCCAGGATATCATAGATGTAGAGGGAGGTCATTGACAAGTGGTGTTTCCTCCCGTTGGTTTTAGAGAAGCACATCCAAGTTCGCTGTCCTTATTGTCTTGATTGACTGCATAGATTGGGAACACAGGTTGATGATACTCGTCTATCTGGATACAAAACGACCCCTTCTGACAGTTTATTAAGCTTACAGGGTGTAAAACAAGAGTAAAGCCTACTGGCTCCTGAACTGCATCTGCACGTTCCATTTGGTCTTTTCTAAACCCAGTAAGAAGCCTGCGGCAGAAGGAGCATACCTTTTCCCGGTTTACCAAAGAATCATACATTCTGACAGCTTTTCAGGGTTTATAGTGTGACAGCACAAGAGTGATGCTCAGGAACTATGAAGGCTTCCTAAAGATGCTGACACCAACTAAATACAATTACATTGTTCGAGAAAACAGGTCTACTCATGGGGCTAATAAACAACTTGGATCAGAGAGCATTGTTTTATAATCTGCACCATTGTCAAACGCATTGAAACTTATGACCACCAATTATTAGCAACTGCATACTTCAGAAATCTTTTTATAAAATACATTTTTGGTCTAAAAGATACCTTGCTGGTCGTAAAACGAATCCAGTTCATTCAATAGTTCTAAAGATCCATATGTACCCAGCTCAAACGATAGTTACACAAGTACATTCACATGTGATATGAAAACCTATTATGATCGGTCGCTCTTAAAAACGGGTGAACCTTTTTCATCACCATAATAAAATAAAATCACCACCATCTGCTTGTTGAAATGTTCAATCTGAACTTCTCTGCTTCACATTTATAAGATCAATCATTCTCACCCACGATGAAGTTAATAAATAGTAATCCCCTATTGACAATTACATTTTCATGTAAATCACATTGTAACCAGGACCACATAGAGAAAACCTTAGCACAGATTTTACAAGGAATTTACAAGTAACAATTCCACAAAAACAGCTGACTATTCAGGTACTCAACATAAAATGACAGGTGAATACAACTTCTGGGTAGTATCCAAGATGTAAACTAATACGCCACCTTAGAGGTACTTAATAATATCCAATATCTGATTGCCACTGTATTAAAATCAAAAATACAACACATCGGGAAGACTAAAGTTCAGCAAGCAATTTGTTTATTAAGATTTTCACATTTCCTGGTGGTTGTTGCATCATTGATATACCATAACATTTAATTACAGGTATTTGATTAACACTTTGCTTTTATCTTATATCAACACAACTTGGGTAGGCTGACTTACATCTGTCCTGGAGTCATCCTCCCGCTTGGCCTGACATGTTGTAATATGTCATGCGGTGTCCCGTTGGGCAGGTATCCTGGGGGTGTGAGTTGGTATTTCCCCTTCGACTTTACCCCTGTCAGTCATCCAAGGATTCAGGAATGTATTCCTTGACGGGTGATTTAGTTTCAAAACAAATCAAAGGGGGAAAACAAACCTGTGAACTGTGGGGGAAGATCAGGTGTGAGGGGAAAATAGGAGCTATCGGAGGAAGCTTCGCGGTGTGAAGTGTCGTGACTGGCTGTGATAGTCTGCTATCGTGTCAATGGGTGCTCAAGGGGGAAGGGAGGGACGGTCTGCGGGACCTCATAGGAGCGTGTCTAAACTGTCTTAGATATCGCTTTGATGATAAATGTTATATAGTTATTTTGGGGGATCCAGTTCTTGTGCTTTGAGGGGCAGGGATGGCCATGGAGATTGGGGTTACGAGGCGTCTGGAGTCCCCACCACTGTCGTTTCCTGTATAAACTGAAAAAGCATCTGTGCCCATTCCATTAAGACTGGATATGTGTGTGTCCCTTTCACTTCCTCATCTCTGAGTGCCTCTTCCTCCGCTGCTCCCCATTTTTTCATAGCACCCACCCATGCCTCCACTGGGGGCCCCCTGGGGCTTACAAATGCATGGCTATTCCCCCTTTGCGAGAAGCAGGGCCAGGGACACGAAACGCCATTGCAACTTATCGTTTTTCTTTTGACGACAGACTCCCAAGGCACAAGCCTCCCATGTGGATGTGTTCGAGAGATAGGTCGTCACTTGGAGTGCCTGTTGTACCTTGTCCCAGTACTGCCGGAGTACCGGGTAGTCCCAGAACATATACTTAAAATCTGCCTCCTGGGCTTGACAGCGGGGGCGAGCAAATTGCGTGTCGGGGTAAAATCGGTGTAGCCGGTGAGGAGTTAGATATGCTCGGTGTAGGATATTATACTGTATGTTTTTGAAAAGCGCGTTCCTAGACACCTTTTTTGGGTATTCCAGCGCTTTCTCCCATTCTTTATCATGCAACGCTCGACCTATCTCATCCTCCAATGTGTGCCATAACGTGTCTAGGGGGGCTTCAATTAGCTCTCGAATTGCTTTGTAGTGCCAAGTGATTAGGTGTCTACCTGTACCCATACGAAGGATCGTGTGTAAGACCGGGTGTGTTGGGGGTTCCCCCTCCCAGACATCCCAGTAGCGTCAACCACTATCTAATATTTGCCTGTGTGTAAGGAATTGCCCCAGTGGGAGGTTGTACTGTTCCGTCAGTTGGGCATATGTCCTTAACTGCCCCTCGGCAAACAGGGACCAAATCTGGAAAGTCTCTGCAGTATAATATCTATCCTTCCGTGGGAAAGCCGCCAGCTGGAGCAACGGCGAATATAGGGCTGTGTCCTTTGACATGCGATGTATTCGCATCATACATCTGCGGGCTACAGAAACCTGCAGGGGATATGTACGGGAGGGTTTGGTCCCTGGCAACAATAGTCGGCCTTCATCAGTAATTGTTTCTCCTATATGGTGCTCCGCCACCCAATGAGATAGCCATTGGAGTTGTGCCACGAGGAAGTACGCCTCAAATGATGGAGCTCCCAGGCCCCGTCCGGTTGTGGGCAATTGTAGCTTGTTTAGGGCTATCCTATGTCGCCTATCTCCCCAAATCAGTGTTGTTAGCAACGTATCCAGTTACCTAAAGAAGGAGCGCAGCGGTACGACCGGGAGGTTTGTGAAATGATATAACAATCTGGGGACCATAATAATTTTTGCGAGGGCTACATGCCTAATGGGAGTCAGAGGCAAAGTGTTAAAAAAATTGACCGCTGTTCGAGCCCGGCCAATGTCCTTTGGTGGTTCCCTTCATACAGGTCAGTCGGAGAGTCATATAGGCACACTCCCAAATAACAGGGGGCCATGGCGCTCCAGGCGGTAGGCTGGGTTCCCACTGTGATGTCTAGAGGTGCCGGATGGGGGCTAAGCGGGAAGATCGTAGATTTGTCCCAGTTTACTTTGAGACCAGAGGTTGGTTCAAATTCTTGCAGCGTCGACCATATTAGAGTGAGGTCACTGGTAATATCTCAGATGTGCGGAATCGGCGATAGGGATTCCCCATTCTCTCCCCTCCCTCCTTATTCGTATCGCTAAGGGTTCCAGTGCCAGGGTGAACAGAAGGGGAGACAGAGGGCATCCCTGCCTTGTCCCGCGTTCTACTGGAAAAGGCTCAGATATTAGTCTGCCTATTCTGACTCTGGAGGTGAGACCCCTATAGAGAAGTTGCATGTACGTCCGCAGGATAGGGCCTACATTGACCTTCTGGAGGACTGCAAACAGATGCGGCCATAATAAGGTATCAAAGGCCTTTTCCAGGTCCGAAATCAAGCATTCTGCCCGTGGAAAACAATCTTTTACCTGGTCCTGGATGTGGAACAGCCTACGCAAGGTGTTGCGCCTTGGGACAGACCCACATTGATCTGGGTGTACCAGCGCTGGTAGGATTTGACTATAGCAATCCGCCAGTATCTTACCTAAAATTTTGCAGTCCGTATTCAGCAGAGCGATTGGTCTATAGGACGCAGGTAATGTTGGGTCTCTATGTGGTTTCGGGAACGTTACTAAAGTCGACTCGCGGAGCGAGCACGGGAGCTCTCCTCTGGTCAACGTGTCGTCGAACATGGCCACCAGCCGGGGCACCAGCTGGGTTGCAAAGGTGCTATAGTATTCTAATGGGATTCCATCCATTCCCGGGGCTTTGTTGCCAGCCAGTGTCCTAATTGCACGTGTTATGTCCGGGGGTTTTTGCGTCTAGTTTGGTCTGCTGAGGAGATGCTGGGCATGGTTGATGGGCCTAGGAAATGAGTCAGTACCTGGTGTTGCGTTTGTGCCGGATGTAGGAGAGTAGGGTCTGCTATCCTATGGCCACCCATTTTTTTTGCTTTTTGCTTCACTGGTTTTTGACTTAATGTGGCTGTGGGCCTGCTAATCAGACCCACAGCCCTGCTGTTCTCTCTCTAAATGTCACACCATGTACTTTAGGTACATCACCAATTGGGATTTGGGTCACTCTTACCCCGTACCATGTACAGTGTACTATAGGTACCCAGGGCATAGGTGCACCCAAGGCCTACCAGGGGCTGCAGCATATCTTTTGCCACCCCTGGCTGGCCATCCAAACTGACACAACTGGCTGATCACTCAGCTGGGGCAAGGTCGTGTAATCACCCCTTGCTTAGATATAGTATTCCTATGTCTAACCTTAAATCTGGACACATATGCACCTATAAGTCACTCCTGAGGCAGGCCTTAACAATCCTGAAAGCAGAGTGCTTGGTTTTATGTGAGATGGTGCTCTAGCATGAGCTGAGCCTATCTGCAGCTTTCGGAACCATGTCCTTATAGCTGTTCCAGGATATTGCCATACCATATACTCTTAAGTGCATTATAATCCTCGTGGTTATTGCTAACTTTGGTTTGGCTTTATCAAAACATGTCGTGTAAGGTGTCATACACTTTGGAATACTACCCCCTCACCAGTTCTGGCGACGGGGGTAGCATTCCACCATTCTAGAGGGAGAAGACATTTTACTTCCATTAATCCCGGTTAAAGTTAACCAGAGCCTCAGCATCACAAAATGGATGCTGCTGCCACATACACAAGTCTGACCTCCTGCTGCTGGGAGCCCTTCCAGCGAGGGAGGCTTGGACAATAGGTTTCCTGTCACAGGGAGGTGCTAGCACCACCCCAGACAGAAGATAGTGGATTGGGGCAGGGAGGGCTGAATGAAATGAGACACTGTCTGGGGCACACAAGTTGTCCCATGCATAGTCCAGTTCAAACCGGTGCTGGGGCACTCCAGTCCCAGCTCTGGCACGAAACTGGACAAAGGGAAAGGGGTGTAACCACCCCCTTGCTGGGTCCCACCCATAGGAGGGACCTAGCAGGTAATTCAGCTCCTTGATTTGGAATAAAGGTAGGAGCTGTGTCCTTTGACTTTAGATAATCCTGACTGAAACTCTGATACAAAACTCTGGACCCTTCGACATCCTACTCGATGTAGAAGACTGAAGAATCTCCCTTCTGGTCAAGGAGTGACCACCCTGTGCAAGCAGGCACCATCAAGCGCTCATTGGTTTGCTTTGTCATTGCTCCCGCCGGAGCTTGAACACAGAGCCTAATAAGACCTGGACTTTCAGACATCCAACAGCCCGATCCACAGCCACAGCAAAGCTGAGCCCCGTGGAGGCAACGAGAGATGTGGGACCGGCCATCTTGGAAAGCCAGCAAATTGCTTTCCGTGCAACTTCTGAGGCACCCTCAAAGTTGTGCATTGGGGATTGAGAAGCCCCAGCCCAGAGCATCCTTTGCACCGAAGATCACCTCTCCACACTCACCGAGTGCTGCGTGGGGTCCTTTTGCATTTTCCTGCTTGACGTGTCTGTCCGGTCACTTGCCCATTCGCTAGTGGCCTCTGTGACGACGAACCTTTGAATTTCCAATGCTGTTCTGGTTGCTCCAGACTGACCCTTGCTCCCCTGAAAAGGAGCAGCCCATCAGACCTTGCTGGTCTGAATCAGAAGCCATCTTTGATTCCTGCATGGGTTGCATTTGCCAAGGCCTGTTGATTCCGAATCGAGAACCAACACCGCCATCAGCGAGAACCTTTGTGGGGCAGTCCGTGACCAGCTCCTGGTTGTCATCGACACCTCATGGTTCATGTGGCAGCGGAGACAAGCTTCACGACATCACCTGATCGCAACCCGACATCGCCTGGTTCCTTCCTGGTTCCTTCCTGGTCACTGGCTAGTGACCCAGACTCTGTCCCCTGTGCTTTCAGGTACTCTACATCTTCGATTCACCCTTGGATCCAACTGGACTCTTCTCTCCTGGTCGCCTGCAGCATCTTTTCTCCAAGGCTCCATAGAACTCCACGACAAAGCCCGACACACTTTGACACCTATGCACCCGCTTCCTGTGGGTGAGGTAACGCGAGTACTGCGGTGCTCCTGTAGAGATTTACACTCCTAGTGTCCTAGTTTTAAGTGGTTAAGTTCTAGTCCAGTCGGAAGACTTCCAAATCTGCAACTTTCTAACTTTACGCACCCATTGACTTCTATAGGTGCATGCGTGTGCATTTAAACACTGCACCCGCATCCTGTGGGCCTCCTGCTCCCTAACTACTGTTAGTCCAGTGTAGCCCCAGCAATTTCCAAGGCCCTAGGACTTACCATTGTTCTTGACGTGATACTTATACCACTATTTTAGTATATGGTTTTACGGGCCACCAGGGCCTATCCATATTTGTGCAACTTTTGTATGTTATATTAAGTTACTTGTTATACGCTTGTGCTCCTTTGCTCATAAAGAGATAAGGGGATTTATTTAGAAATAAATACATATATATTTTGAATATATAACCTGTGTGGTGTCCTTTCATTTGGTATTAAAAGGTTTGCATATGGTAAAACAGCTGGCTTCACATGCCCTCTTGAGTTTAGCCTAAGACGGCCTTTGTCCATGCTACCACTAGGATAGCTGGTCTATAAGGTTGACTTTACAACCATCACCATAAGGGTTTTTTGGACTGGTGCAAGGTGCTCACTAGAATAGTGAACATCATATACCAGGCCAACTTCTCACACCGGAGATTTATAAGTTTTGGAGTAAAAGCCCTGGAATACCTGTAGTATATCTACCTGAGAGTGTTTAGGATTCCCTTCTATGTCCTTGATTTCTGTCTTTTTTTACTAACCAAGCTAACAACGTCCCGGTTCTGTTACCCTCCCTGTGTATCCTTGGTTGCATAGGTCCTGAAGTTATATTTACGAAGATCGCGCAGGGTTTCAGCGTGTACTGTTTTAGCATGTGCAACTTGGGCTGGGGAGGCTACCCCTCTATCGCCAATCTTCCGATAGCTCTGCCAGTCGTGATTCTGCCTTTAGTAATGCACTTTCCAATGTTTTCCGTACGCCCACTATTTGTTGGATGCAATGCCCCCGGGCTTCGACTTTGAATGCATCCTACTCTACTAATGTGGAGGATGCTGTGCAGGTGTTCAGCGTAAAGTATTCTTGTATGTGATCCTCATGTGTTTGGCGGAATTCCTGATCTGTGAGGCACTCCCGTGGCAGCTTCAATGTCGGCACCGGGGGTGAGGCGGTATCCATCTAAGAGTGAGTATGTGCACGTCATGGTCTGAGACCACTCTGCCCAGGTAGTCTGTATACTGTACTTTTCGGAGAAGCGTTATCGAACACAGAAATCAGTCTAGTCTAACTCGGAAGTTGTGAGGGATAGATTTAAAGGAGTACATCCGTGTGGTTGGGTTCCAATGCCCAATGACCCACCCAATGCCGAAAGTGTTCTGTTAGTCTGTGCGCAGATGAATGTGCTTGTGGAGGGTGGGATCTGTCCAGGTTAACATCCAGGGCGCAGTTATAACCACCATTTTGCAGAAGCCAGCTGTGCCGCTAATGTCGCCTGTGAAGTGGCGATCCCCGCCTCTGCCTCTCACACGAGCGTGCCTGGTCACCCCACGGGGCACCGTCTGTCCGGCCGGCACAGGGTTTCCTCACTAGATTGTGGCATTAGGAAAACCTTAACTTCATTAATGCGCGAGATGCCGAGCGGAGCACTACGGAGATGCGTCCGCCATCGTGGTCGGCTTGGCCACGCCCCCGTTCTAAAGTTCAGCAAGCATTTATTGAAAAATAACAGGAATCAAAACAAAAGATCAAAGACAATTGTCATTTCAACTGGCCAGGGCTCTCATTAGGAAAGGGCCAGGTAGAGCTAAGAGCTAAAATAACATGCAGCATCAACCTAGTGTATTTATACAATTTCTCTCAATACAAGTCAATGTAATATGAGAATGTGACAGAAACATGTTGTTTTCCGCAGAAACTTATCTAATGTGTAGGTGTAAGCAGTGCTTATGTGAAAAAATAAGTGCCGGGGCTCTTGTGAGGTCACTGCAGCTTGCACCACACATTGCCCCTTCCATGCTGCCTATGATAGTAACAACACAATTACTAAACATCA
The DNA here is from genome assembly GCF_964261635.1 of Lissotriton helveticus. Classification (NCBI taxonomy): domain Eukaryota; kingdom Metazoa; phylum Chordata; class Amphibia; order Caudata; family Salamandridae; genus Lissotriton; species Lissotriton helveticus. Next base: position 938,576,453 of record NC_136059.1, read on the forward strand.
CACTCCTACAAGTGTGACAATTCGCTCTAATGGAGGCCTCATAAGCTATAAGAATGGCTAGGCAGCAGGTAATAGTCATTTTGAATGCATATTGAATAAATAATTACCTGTTGTGGTCATCTCTAAATTAACCATAACGCACCACCTTGTGGCGCAGAATTAAGTGCTGGTGCCGAGCACTGGAAACCACTACTCAAATTAAGCAATGGTGGTAACAACGTGTTTGTTGTATTGCCCACATAATTGCATGCATTGTAAAAGCATGCGTGATTGTGCCATACATCCGCTATATATGGTTCATCTTTTTAATAGAGTATGGAGTCTAAGGGTGTGTGTGGTAATGGTAGCAGCATGAGAACATCACAGAGCCCTTTGTTACATTCTTGGTCAATCATTGTTGCTTGAGCTTTGTATTTTAATCAATATATTTTTTTAGAATGTTATCTAGAATATGTTTATGTGTACTAGTACCTGAAGATGGATTTGTTTCTATTTGTTGTTACTGTTGAAACTACTGATTGGCAATAGAATATTTATTAACTAAAAGTTATACATTTTAGCATTGTGATATTTTGAGTTGTCTAACAGCTACTTTAACATTTGCTAGGAGCTTGGTCAATATGGAGTCCTTTTCTACAATGCATGCTTCATGATTGTACCCACAGCCATGTACAGTTACATTACTGGAGACTTGTACAAGGTAAGTCTCACAATTTACAAAAAAAGTCCTTAATGTTCAGGAATGCAGACAGTTGTCCTATCTCTTTGGTCACTTTATGGAAACTGATTGTAGCCTTATATACGAATGACCACCTGGAGAGATTTTTTTCTTCTGTAATCCAGAAATAAACATTAAAGGATGGAGAAGTGGTTCAGCCATAGAATGATACAGTGAAAATGTACTTCAAAAAGCAAAGCTACCATCTAACATGTAAGTCCTGTCGACCCACCATCACACTAGACTGCTCAACAAAGTGCCCCTCACAATTTTATCATAGTGATCACAACACTAAAACATTACTCGCGCTAGTAAATAAACTTTGTGGCTATGTAATGAATACAAATGCACATCTTGTGTTTTGCGCAGATGTTACTTTAGATTAAGTTTAGCAAAAGGTAGAGTTTTCCTCATCTAGACCATAAAAACATTTGTATAATGATTTTGGCATGTCTTTGGTAAATACCATTATTTGAGATATGATCCTGAGCATTTCAAAGCCATGATTAGGTAGTTTGATTATCCAAGCGAATTGTGTAACCACAGCATGAAGAATTATACTCATGAAATTCAGCAATGTAATCCTTTCTGAAGTGTACAATAACATTATGAAGTACAAAAGAGTAGCTCTAACGTGATTGTTCTCTCAATGCATTATGCTCTCAACAAAACATCAATGCAATTCTTTTTCTATGCTGTGAATTTGCTAAATATATCCCTCTGTGTATCCCAACTGTTCACGGTCATTATCTAACATATATAACCCTTTCAATTCAGTTTTTGTATTTAATTCTAAGGTGCACAAACAAATGATTAGAGTCAATGAAACGTAACCCCATGCAACCTTATGAATGTTTGTTCAAAATAGATGAGTTTTGATGTGTATACACGCTTTCAGCAACAGAGGCTAAAATTAGGGATGAAGCTTGAGGAATTGTTATGACAGTGCTTAGATGAGTAGAAGTAAACAGTTTGATTTTATATGATTGAATCCTACCAAAGTAGATGCCTTTTGACGAACAATGAATGCTCTTGCTTCCAAACCTCACTTCCGATATGATGGGCAGGAATAAAACTTTCTTGTCAATTAAAGAATAATTGAATAAATACTCTCAACATAGCAACACTCTGCTAACCAAGACAACTTAAAACGGAACATCCAGAGAAGATGTACTCTTACTCCCAAGAAGAAGCAGTCTGAACTCTCTCCTCTAGTATTAAGGGTGTCTCCCCTGAAATGACGGTGTAACTGGGATTTTACTTGCGCAGTCTAGGGTCAGACAGAACCCACAATCATTACTGGAAGCTTTGAGTGTGATGCTTGAGACCATAGCTAATGGTCATTTTGTCTTTATATAATAAAAGGTTTTCTGAATCATTTTTCTCTTTTGTTTGTCTTTCTGACCTTTTTCTCCAACATATCACACTTTAATCACATTTTTATCTACAGATGTTGATCACATGTTGTGACATTAAGTAATGTTTTCCATTATATATGAGACACATTTGGGTGAGATTTACTGAGGGGGTGGAATTGCCAGATACCTTGAATTTATATCCATACCATTATATTTATTTTAATATACAGCAGTTAAAAATATTTTTCTTCTCAGTATCTGAAATATTACAGATGAGCATACCCTTTACCCATTACTGGTTTCCTAGGCACCAGAAGCAGAGCTAAATTTGTATTTGCTTTGGTGAAACACCCAGATTAATTCTACCTTTCAAAATGAGGTGTCCTGCCTCATAGGGTTAGATCCTATGATTTCCATTGAATATGTTCACGTTGACTATTTTTACTTTTTATCCGTGGAATATTAGTAGTATCATCTGCCTAGGCACACAATTAAGATATTTAAGGAGGTTGCTTTTATAGGTGTCTGGATTTAAAATTATGTGTATTGCCTACATACTTTTTAATTTGTGTTATGCATTTCTTGGATGTCTTCAGTTTCTTTACTTTTTTCCTGAAATTGGATTTAAAAAAAAATTGAATAGACTATTGATTGAAATTTAGGCACTCATGGGGTTTGTTTGAGTTACCTTACAGAAAGGATGTGGTCAGTACCTCGTGGCTAAACGTTCCCCTATGCACAGGACCAACACTGATTTGCATGTCCAGTTGCACAGGAAAGTTCGATAAATGAGGAATCATCAGAGGTCCAGATTGACTGTAGTATTGTTATCCATTAAAAGGTTGCTGCCTTTTTATTGATCTAGGCAGAGATTACATGTTGGGTTTTTGGCTCAACTGTATAGTGCATGTGTTGGGAAAGAAACTTATTTTTAGGCTAAGTAACAGTAGAAATCTTTAAGCAAAATAGTATTTGCAAATATAGGTAATATTTAGAAACATGTTAGAAGCACTTGTGGTAACCGCAAAGGAAACGTATGTGACAGATGTCAGTCATGGAGCAGAGAAAATGAATAACATTTTTTTGCGCGGGGCAAAGAAAAGCGATACAAACTAGTTTTAGATGGGAAACAACCTTTACTATGTGGTTTTTACACTGCCATACTATCACAACGCAGTTATTACATCGACCAGTTGTTACCACGTATTGCCTTTAGCGCTAGATGGCGCTCTAGACTAAGGAATAGTATGATTTACTATTCTAACACCTTCCCTAGTGTTGCACACACTGGAGTTGGAATAGTAAATCATACTATTCCTAAGTTCAGTGTGTCATCTAGCGCAAGTCGTTGTAATGACTTGCGTTGTAAAGGCACTGCGTGGTAACAATGCGGTCGATGTAACAACCGCATTGTGATGGTATTGCAGTGTAAAAAACACATATTAAAAGTATAGTGAATCCTGATAAGCACAAATAGAATACCTTAAAGTAACATAAATTGGTATTATTTACGTGATCAATCCCAGACAACGCAGTTATTTCTGCATAATGGTGGACAAAATGCATAGGCAGAATCCAGACAAGAAGTGCACGATCAAAGGGTCATCATCCTGGAGATGAGCCAGTAATTGAGAAAGAGAGTTATGCAAAACCATGACAGGAGGAGGCAGAGAAGGAAGACAGCAGAGGGTGGGTAGAAGTAGAAGGCAGACAGATTAGAAAGTTAGTTTATTCACTGACACATTTATCAAATGATTAATTAGGACCAGGATGTGTTAACCTAAAGCACTGAAAAGACTTTATAGCACTGATTAGATGTACAGGATATTTTCGATAAAATTGATGTATTCAAAAGGTGATAATAACATTGGTATTTTAACCATAGACTAGTAAATAATTTCCCACTGCAGTCTAAGTTTGCGCTTGTTTTCAACAAAGAACGTATCAAGGGAATGAGATGAGTGGACAGGGCGCAAGAAAGAAGTTCAAGTGTGTGAATGGCATGAATTAAGGCATTTAGGACTCCATTTACAAATCTTCTTGCTCAGCTAAATTAAACGTTTTGTCAACATGAGTCATCTCTGCATACACTTGACAGATCCTGGTTACATAAATGAGAAATTGTGAAAATATGCAGACACAGGTAGCACTAATAGCCCCAAAACACAACATGTGACCAGCTTGTCTGTTGACACAATTAAAGTAAATGGGTGGGAAAGTAAAAGGGAATATGTCTGGGGAGGTTCATGTAGGTGACAGTGCTACCTACTCCCAAGTACTAGTAATTTTTTGATATTACCAATAATTCCCAATGATGGTTCTCATCCCAATTATATGCTTAACTTTAGTCCCAATTAATGTTGGTGTAAATATGGAAGTAGTGTGGAATTATGCCCAAGCTAACCTCATAATGTCAGTGCCCTTCCCTGTACTGAGAGCCAAGCCCCATTGTAGCACTTGACTCTGTCAGGGTAGCAAAGCAAAGCAGGTCAAGGCCTACTTAAGGGAGGTGGTGTGTGCAAGTAACTCAGCTCATTGATATGCAACAACACTCAGTAAATTATTGCCCAGTGCATTTTCTTATAAAAATTAAAACTACTTTATTAATTTGATTTGATTTTTAAATTTATAAAGCGCATCGAATGCCCGGGGGCGTCTTTGCGCTGGGGACTCGGAAGGACGTGTGTAAGAATGATGTGCTGAAAACCTGTCTATAGATCCGTTAGAAACAACCATGTTTTTAATGATTTCCTGAAAAGTCTGAGATTCGGGCTGTTTTTGATTGTTAGGGGGAGGAGTTTCCATGTTTTTGCAGTTCCTAGCAAAAAACTCCTACCTCCCCGACGTGCCTGTCTGTAGCTGGGGATTTGCAGCAGTTTTAACTAAGCCGATCTCAGGTTCCTGGAAGGCACATAGTATTTCATACGTGACATTAAGTATAAAGGACCCTAGCCTTGGACTCCTTTAAACGCGATACACAGTGACTTGAAAATTATTCTTTTCCTTACAGGCAGCCAGTGCAGTACTCCTAGTTGTTGAGATACCGATTCATATTTGGGAATGTCTAAGATCAATATGGCTGTTACTACAGAAACATTATCATGAAGTTTTTTCAGGTTTTGAGTCTGTTATTACGCATACACAACTAAATACTATGGGATGTATGACGTACAACGCGTGCTTTTACAACGTGTACCATTACCACGCAGGTTTTACAATGCAAGTCGTTACAACGACTTGCGTTGGGGAGCGCTGGATAGTGAATAGTTTAATTTACTATTCCAACTCCAGTCCCCGTTGATAGTAGGGAAGGAGTTGGATAGTAAATTAAACTATTCCCTATCCTACAGCGCCCTCCAGCGCAAGTCGTTGTAACGACTTGCGTTGTAAAACCTGCGTGGTAATGATACCGCGTTGTAAAAGTTTTGTGGTAAAGGATGTTTCCCGAATACTATGCATTAATTTACAATTATGCGTAATTAAATAGATGGAAATACCTGTGGTGACACACTGCGTACTGTTCTCACCCCAGTAAGTGCTAAACTCTATAATCACATTCTCCCACCTATACTGGTCACAATATACAGGGGGTAATTATCAAAAAGACAGGCATACTGCCTTCATCAGGGTGTCACCCCATTATTAAAAAGCAGAAAGATATAATTTCAAACAAGTACAATACCACTGAAATCATCATTGATAGTACCATCTTTTAATAAAATTCCGTAACACATATAACAAATCTTTTTTTTACTTTGAACATGCTGCTTCCACAGCTGTAGGGCCAAACAACTTAGATCCTCAAACTCCAGAGCTTATCAGTAAAGGCAGAAACTCAAGGGGTCTTTACAAACATTGAAAACCTCTTCTGGGGTCCTTAAGGTAATCAGGGTGACTTTTATGGGTACACATTTCTTTCTAGAGAGCTGCTGCACTTCTAGTAGCACCCCAAACACTCACTAAACGTTGTTGATGCCCCAGCCCTACTCGGGGCACCACAACAAAAGATATGTAAATTTCAAGTCCTGCCAACAGGCTTATGGGGCACCCCTCTGTGTCAGGCTAAATGGGAGCTGGGTACAGGGACTGAGCTACTAGACATTCCTGACAGGAAGTGGATGCCCAGTTTGGGACCAGCTGTTGCTTTGGAGAAGGATCAGCTATCTCAGGATATATTTACAGTCAGTAAGCAGTGGCAAAGGTGTGCAACCAGGACACTCGAGCAGCCATTCATAAAGGTGGGAAAGTTGCAGTGATGATGCAGACTGTGAGCAGTCAGCAAGGTGCCATGCCTCTTCAGGTTATCAATACTGCTTCAATGAAAGTTTTATGTGCCAAATATACACGGTCTTCCAAAAAGTAAAAGCAAGGAACATATTGTTGCATGAACAGGTGCTTTCAACCATACACATGGACACCTTCAACTGTTCCAGGTCTACTTCTGAAACATTTTTGTGAATTTCAGAAAATCTTATATTTGCCTTACTGCAAAGTAGAGTTTCTTTGTCAACTGACCCGATGGTCATAACCCTAGTCGTGCAGATGTACTCTGTTTTCTATGAATCGGAAGCTTAGTGGCTGGTGGTGCCTGGACGATTTAACTGCCCAGTTACTGGGAGCTAGGCAGCTATTTGAAACTGTATTATGAATTGAACGCTATTATTTTCAGCATATTCATGTACAATGTATCACTGCATTTAACATCATGTCAACCCTACATCATGTCTTCATTTACTTCCTTTTTCTCTCTCTCTTAGGCTATCACTTTCAGTGAGTGGACCAATATTGTGTTTGCTGCACAGTTTCTTCTTTCTTGTTTCATGGGGTAAGCTCCTATGTAGATATGCAAAACATGTTTAGGAAGTAATGATTCTATTTTACATTTTGTTTAAATTACATTTCTTCATTTGCACCCTATTTCATGCGGCAACACGTTACTTGTTACACTGGAATATTTTCAGTAAATTTAGTTTGACAAACATTTTCAGAAGGAACTCAGAGGGTAGAATTGGTTTTGCAATTAGATCACAGCAATCCTTTCAGTACTGTTGCTACAGAAACATTATCAGGAACAATCAGTAGAAGTGACCATCATCTCAGTAATGCATCTTTTAAGATTGAGGAGCTCATCTGGAAACAGCTTGTTGCCCAGAAGAAATATGATCTACATAGACATCATATTTGAAATGTGTACTTGCTCATAATTTCCCCCAACTCTGTCTGGTCGGTGCTAGGCAGGCCACAGCTGTGGACTGAGGAAGAATTCTGAGTTTCATGGCTGTTGTCTTTGGCAGTTAATCTCCTTCTCGGATCAGGAACACACCAGAAACTCCTGAAATAATCCTACTATAAGTGTTCAGAAGAAGCCTGAGAGGGAAACATATATCATTGTGGCGAGAGGGGCACTGGTGGTATACCCACATTGATGAGCAACCTAGAAAGAGCCCAATTTACTAAAGAAGAGAAGGAGCGGTGCAGGAAGGACTAAACCACACCAATGGAGAACTTAGAGACACACCAGGAACCCTGTGGCCTACCAGAAGCTGTGGTGAGCAGACTGCTGTCCTGTCCTGGTACAGAGTCACTAGCTGAGTCTCTAATGGGTACAAGACCTTTCTCGTGATATGTTGCCCTGAGTGGAAATATCTCGAAACGCAAGGCAAAGGATAAATTGCAACAATGCAATCACGTCACCCACAGCTCTTGTGGTGCAGCAGAAACCTGAGTAGCGGTGAAAGAGTTCCCATCGTGCTGGTGAGCACCATCAGCTCACCCCCATTTGTACTGGAGAATGCAATCTTTGCAGCAGCTCTGGGATCTAGGGGCGCTTTGTGCATCCTCTAAAAGTTCGAAAGCCATGATTCCTAACATACCAATGTATGTTGGTGAATCCGCTCCTATATAGTCAAAAGAAGTGAGAACCTTCATCATATTTAGGTTCCCCTTTCATCCATTAACCCTAAATGGGACCCTTCTCTCCCAGTATCATATTTGCTCAGTCATTCACCGTTGACTATTAGCAGGCTACTTCCAACTTTCGGAGCATTCACAAAAATCCCTGGAAATGTGCATGGAATTCTATGCAGAGTGTACATTTCCTCGTGTGATCTTCTGATGCCCTACACTTACTTTGCTTACCCTGTTCCACTACCCAGTGCTTGGTCATTGTTGGTATAAAAGACATCAGAGTTGGTGAGAGGCGATCATTCCTCCAGGTATAGTGCTAGAAGTTTAGTATGTGGCAGTTTGACCCTTTTTGCCTGTGATATACTCACTTGTGTGCTTGCCTTTTGTACTTATTAAAGGGGTGATCAGGTTCTCTCTTGGATTCTGAGTGCTTGTTGCGAAGTTGACCTCCAATGACCCTTAGTGTTCTTGAACTATGTTGGGACCGACAGACCTTTTACTGGCTGATCACTAGAATCACTAGAATCATAGAGCCCTTGCTATGACAAAGTGGGACACCACCCTACGTCAGTAGTTGGACAACTTTACTCCAGAAGGTTTAGTGTAGATGCATTTTATTCTACAAAGTGTCACTAAAAATATTATCACAATACATCTACACGGATCAATCTTTCTAAACCTATAAATTGGAGTCTTGTTTGATCGCCGTTTTTTTTAACATTTTACTGAACAGTGTAACATAAACATAACCCGTATATTTGTAAAGCACACGTTCACCCACAAGGGGACCTCGGTGCTGAATAAGTGATGTTTATTGTTATTCACCGGTACTCATTTTATTGACCTCAGAAGAATGAAAGGCTAAGTGCACCTGCCAAGACTTGAACCTGTAACCATGAGGTCAAAAACAGGGTCCTACAGTGGGCTCATTTGTCCTCTAAGCCACCAGACCCGGTTGTAGTATGACACAGGAAGGTGTCTGTTAGTAACATAACTGGTGCTCGTGTAAAGCGCTCTGATACTTTCGGGTCGAGTTCGCGCTGTATACAACTCTAAACCTCCACAAACTAACACATTTTTCTTTTTAGAGTTTATATAGGCAAACTCGACCCGAAAGTATCAGAGCGCTATACATGAGCACCAGTTATGTTACCAGACACCTTCCTCTTTGGTAGGCAAGAGGAGATTACGTGATTTGCCCAGAATCACAGGATATTTAGCGTCCTTGTCCAGACTCAAACCTGGTTCCCCAGCTTCAAGGTCGACGACGGTCTAGCCATTATGTCAATCCCTATCCCAATAGTAGCGCAGCCTTAGACCTTGCCCACACCCTTCTGAAAAATATATGATTTTGGTCCAATTTATTTCTCCAAATTTGTTTTGTTTGTAAATGTATTTTACATAATTTTCTACAGAAAATAGTTTTTTAATCTAACTTCTCTAACGTCTGTCTAACTGATTTAACATAATGTTCAATTTCTTAACCTGTGGATTCAACGTAAGTGTGGGCCTCTTGAAGAGTCCAAATTGAGCACACTAGCGCTTAGGGAGCAATAGAATGTAACGAGAGAGGCTTGACAATAGACTTAACTCGGAGGGAAGTCTCCCAGCGCAAATTCAAAGTCAACACACGTGCATTGTGGTAAAATTCGATTGGAGAAGATGCGGAGTCTGATCCTTGTCAAAATGTAGGTGAGCTCATCTGCACAGAAGGTGCTGAGACGAATGGGTTGCCTCGAGGTGCTGCTTCCATGTTTGCACTGACTTGGATGAATGACTGAGGCAGTGCAGTGGCTGATGGCGCCCTCCAACATGTCCACCTCCCAGCAGCATGGATAGAGGCTGCACTGGGGCAAACGAGCTGGATGTTATTGTGCTGGGAAGAACACTGAAATGGTGGCTATTCGCAGAGTGTGGATAGAGGCCTACAAACCAGACAAGTGGTGTCCCTGGGCCCGATTCACAGAATGAACTTAAGACTCAATCCTAAACTTACTACTATTTTGGTATTCACAGAATGCACTTACTACTTTTGGCATTCACAGAATGAACTTACTACTTTTGGTATTCACAGAAGTTAGGATTTTGTCTTAAGTCTGTCTTAAGTCTGTCTTAAGTCTGTCTTAAGTTTGTCTTAAGACAAACTTAAGACAAAATCCTAACTTCTGTGAATACCAAAAGTAGTAAGTTCATTCTGTGAATGCCAAAAGTAGTAAGTGCATTCTGTGAATACCAAAATAGTAGTAAGTTTAGGATTGAGTCTTAAGTTCATTCTGTGAATCGGGCCCACAGAGTCTAGCCCATGCTTATGGAGTAGCTAAGTGGATGCTTCAAGTGAAAATCACACATAAATTGATGAGTAAGGTGAGATATTAAGCAGCTCAGATTAAGAAGCCATCTCAGGGAAGGAGGTCCTTAGCTAAGATCTGCATAGTGTACTTTATTAGTTTTTCACTCTTACATTTTACAAAGATGTTATACAATAACCTGCAGTCAGCTATTTTTAGAAACACTGCACAATAGCTGCAATGATGAGATGTCAAATTTGTGAAGAGACATACAATAATCCAGCCGCGGCCCGTGCGTTTAAGAGCGGTGGGGCTGGGTGAAGGGGGATTTCGACAGACAACGATGAGGGAAAATGAAATAAATAATTAATTTGCCCTCTTCATCGTCCGTCAAAATCCCCCCTCACCTGGCCCCACCGCTCTTACCTGCACGGGCCACAGCTGCAATAATCTATGGGGCCTATTATCAGGGATGGGTGATACATTATCGCCGCTTTTATCGGCAGGAAACTGCCGATAAAACGGCGATAATGGGCTTGATAATATGCTCTATAGAATTCCTATCGAAGCCCATGTTAGATGTGAAGAAATCTAACATGAACTTCGATAGGAATTCTATAGAGCTTATTATCCAGTTCAGAAAGATTTTATTGATAATCATAAAATCGAAAACGTACAGAGTAAGGATAAATAAGCACAAGGATAATGATACAATAAATAGTGAAACATAAGCACTGAAAAGGAAAATGAAATGCATTCATAATATAGAGCTTATTATCAAGCCCATTATCGCCGTTTTATCGGCAGTTTCCTGCCGATAAAAGCGGCGATAATGTATCGCCCGTCCTTGATAATATGCCCCCAAGTGTTTAGTGACTGGAGCACAGTATGCACTAGGTCTAAATCTGGCCTTAGCAAACATACGTTTCATAAATAGAAAGATTAATTAAGGCAGAACTTCTGTTTCTGCTACTGTTGCATTTACAAATATTGCATGCTATGTGCTGTGTATAAAATAATGCTACTCAAGGCTGGTTCTCATTTCTGCGAATCGTAGTGACACTGTTATCCAAAGAAGAAATCTGTGACATAAAGCATTGTAACAGTTTGCCTCATTATTTTTACATTTTAAAATAACTGGCCTTGTTCCAACTGGGATTTGGGCGCAAATGGGAGTTTACCCCTGAAATGAGATTAGCACTTGTGAAAAATGACTCTACAGCCAAGAAGATTTTCCCATACAATTTTCACCAGGTATAACTTGGCAAAATTTGTGTGGGCATAAAAACAATATTTTGCATTTTGAAGCTTGGAAAATGGCCAAGCCTGTTACCTCACTGCTTTTTCATCCATTACAACCCGTGGAACGCAAAAAGTCTGAGAAATAAGTCATTTGCTGAACCTCAATGTATTGGTTATTTGCTGTGTGATATTATTATACCATTTAATCAGAGTTTGCCAAACTAGCTGTTTATATTGGAATACTATAGCAACAGATTCCTCTTTTCTCAAGAGTTAACATTTCTGTAGTCTAAGTGGCCTGCAGTCTCACAAGGACTTGAATTACCATAGTATGTGAATTTACAGCGTATTGTTTGTTTATCTTTTAGGTTCCTCTTACTCTACACAATAGTGTTATGCAGTTTCCACAATTCTGCTCTCACAACAACTGTGGTTGGTGCTATTAAGGTAAGAGAGCATTCTTTCAATAAACATTATGTGTTATATAGTAGCTTTGTATTGAGTGAGTCCTCAGTCTCCCTTGCAATTTCAAAGTTCTTTGTTCAACACTTCTTCACAGCACTTCCTGCCCGAGTGTTTTTTCCTTACTTTACCTTACACATGTGGCCGTCAGGTATCATTATCTATCTATCTATCTATCTATCTATCTATCTATCTATCTATCTATCTATCTATCTATCTATCTATCTATCTATCTATCTATCTATCTATCTATCTATCTATCTATCTATCTATCTATCTATCTATCTATCTATCTATCTATCTATCTATCTATCTATCTATCTATTTATCTATCTAGTACTAGCTCTTGTGTGGTAATGATTAGCTAAGAGTTTCCATTAAAAGAAATTTTTTATTTTCCTAATAACTTTGGCGCTGCTCAGAGAATCAGCACAAAACATTATTTTTTGTATCTAATCTGGGTTTTGTGGAGCTATTTTCATGTAGATCTGTCAGGTGGGGTAAGAAAGAGGGTGTTGTTGCTCTCACCTTGCACTAAGTAAGCTTGTCAGTGTGTGCCAGAGCCCTGGTCAGTCGGGGGACCACCGACCCCAGGGGACAGATGGGACAGGAGAGGATCTGAGCAGCAGTAGTCTTCTGCCAAGATAAGTAAGCACAAAGAGAATCACCAATTCTCTCAGTGACGTACCCCTGGCAAGGAGTTAAAGTGTTGATGAAGGAGGGGAAAAAGGGGTTGGAGCACCTCCCCACCCATCCCCAATTGTCAGGCACTGCAGCCCAAGCAGCGAGCAGAGGAAGCACAAAGTGATGGCATTTGAAGAGAGGAGTTGGGCCCGCCGAAAATATTATGAACACTGCCTAACAGCTCCAGGTAGCTGACAGAGTGGGGAAGCGGCCATCTCTAGAGAGGTGAGCAAGTGCTATTAGGGGTTACTGCTGATGAAAGGTACTTACTACAATTTGCATTAGCTCTACAGCAATAGTCCAGTCCACCCCTGATGGAGTGTGAATACTGCTCACAAAGCAGAGTAAATGGCTTTGGTTTGGGGTGGTGTTTTCTTTTCCTGAGGCAGGAAGACAAGTTCGAAGTGTGCACAGGAACCTAATTTATTTTAAAGGGGTTTCCCCTGTCACAAGCAAATGTTAGGTGACACCTCGATAGGGCTGAACTTTTACCCTCCCAGTCAGACTGGCACCAGACCCAAAGAGGAAAAGCTACACTTAGAGTTGTTTTGATGGGACCACAGAGATGAGGACTGCTCATTACCCTGGCACACCTCTGGGAGGGCACAGAGGGGAGAAGAGATTCCGGAACTTGGATTTTGGGTTAGGGTTACCTCCACCCACTAGCGGTGCCAGGCATAAATGTGGCACAACAGGGCACCCTCTTCAGAAAACTTTCTGGACCTATGGAAGAACAGAATTGGACAGAACCTGCTGTGTGTGACCTAGAAGGAGACCCGAGGGGCTGGATCTGCTACAGCTCGTACCCAGGACAAAGAAGTGGACTTCAAAGGTCACTTGGTTGACCTCCTGTCTAGCTACAGGGCCACTACAATCTGCAAGATTATTTTTCCTGAAGTGCTCAGCTGACCAGCACCAACTGCACCTCACCTGGACCCTGCTAGTGGCCTCTGCTGGAGTGAGGCTTGACCTCCAAGTGCTGTCCCTGACGTCCACGGTCCCTTGGCTATGTCTAACTGGACTTTTCCTATCCCCTCTTAAAAGCTGGGACTTAAAAAGTTTTGCTCTTCCAAACCTCCAGAGGACTGTGATAAACCACGCTAGCTGATACACCCAAGGCACAACCTCTCTGGGCTAAGAACTTCTCTTCAGCAGCAAATCCAATTCAGCGGACCCTCAGCAAAGAGGTATTCAGCCTTGTGGAATTTAATGTTGGGTACAGCCGCGGCAGCCTTGTCCAGCTGAACTGTTCTGAGCTCCAAAAAAGAGACTAATTCCGAGGGTGAAAAATCTTAACCGGGCGAAAGTGCCTAAAGCATCTAAACGGCGAAAGGACTTCCTTGGATGTAAAAGTTTAACTTCTTCCACTTTGAGCTTTTCCAGCCAAAATCAACAGCTTCAGCTGGACCTCCTCCAACTCCTTTCGCACTTTGTAAGGATTTCCTTGGATACAGCCTGCTGCTTCTCCATGCTGAAGGATTTTGACTTCCAAAATAGAGAACAAGTCCCAAAGTAAAACCTCCGGCTGGATCAAACCTTGCTGGTATATCCCAACCACATTGCGGTCGACCTCAAATCGTACTTAGGTTCCAGTCTACCGTGACCATTTCCCACATTTGGATGTTTGCAATTTTTTGTGCTATTTTTTCTTAAATCTTTAAAAATTTATATCGCTGGTTCTCCTTTACGAACTTGTGTTGTTTTAATGTAATCTTGTCTATAAAACTTTACTTTATGTTTCTAAACAAGAGTGAGATTTGTATTGTGATGTGTTTTTAACTCTTTAACTGTTTGGTAATTCTAAATGGTTCATAGATTTTCTGAAGTTAAGCTAGTTTCCTCTGTGGTATAGTTACCAAAGATTGAACCCAGGTATAAATTACTGAAATCTGTGACCAGTTAGTGGCTTTATTACTTGTAGGGGACTACCATCCACCCCAACTGATGAATTACTTTCTCACCTGCGGCCAGGCCCCGCGCCAAATCCCCCGCCACGGCAAACTTCCTGCTGCACATGGCCATTGGCCATGCCTGGCGTGGGGGTAGCCGCACCACCCCTCCCCCGATGGACATCCAACACCATGGGGGGCTGACTATCCCACGGGGTATGTGTAATCTCCTGATCCAAATTGGACTTTGCACACCAACTTATGGAAGTGGGGGGGTTTTGTCCATGTTGTTTCTATCCATCGAGGTCAGTTTAACTACGACTAAGATCGCTTTTACCATTGACAGAGGCTCTTCATTTTAGACTATATCAGGTTTGCTGATTTTACCCTATATCATTGAGATTTTAGATAGCCCATAACTGTCTTTTGACCCTTGTGACTTTCTTTCTCTGCCCTTGCTTATACTCAAAATGTTCCGGTCAGGATGAAGACCCTTAACTAAATGCAGGTTGAAACGACATCAGTGTAGTGGGCAATCGGACATTTTTTATTGATTAAAAATCGCTTTGTTTAGATACCAAGATTTTATACAACCAGCAATGAATGATCTGTTTGTCCATTACTTCTTTTATGCTATACACACTTACCTATTTCTTTTACTTCATTATGCACCATGTGATCAACCAAGCATGATTATGAAAAATTTATATAATGTACTTTTGAGCTAAATTAATGGCTATTGTCACTGATTCATTTGCTCTTCGCAACTATGTTGGATAAATCATATCATTTGATTATTGTTTGAATTAACGGAATACCTTTATTTATTAATGATTTCTTGTTGTGTAACCACAGGATCATTGCACTTTTCCTCTCAGTAAACATGGCACTGAGTGTCAGTCTTAGAATGGTATTGAGCGTAGTGTATCATTGTTGTACTGATTCACATTGATCCAAGAAAAAAAAAGAAGCGCTAGGATGCCGCCAGCACAAGCTATGTCATAGCCCTTTTAAAAACTTTCAGCCTTGCTGCACAACAGCCCCACTTCTGTACAGCATGGCTAAAAGCATTGACAGAGCAAATAGTTCTCGTAGAAGAGACCTTTGGCTTTGCCTATGCTTTTTTAAATCCATGCTGCATGGCAGCCGCACTGCTGTAGACAATGACTACATTTTGACAAAGGTTCTCGTCTCGTTAGTGAGACCTATTGACGTTGGCATTACTTGTTTTATGTACTAGCAAACTAACAATAGGAGTCACTTAAACACTTCTGTGATATACATTTAGAGAGAGAGAGAGTGAGAGAGAGAGAGAGAGAGAGAGAGAGAGAAAGAGAGAGTGGGAGAGAGCACAGATATCTATGAGGGCAAACACTGTACTGCCTACAAGTGCTTGTACTGTCCCTCTTTCATAATTGAAGACAGCGGCTCCAGTGTGTAGCTAGAAAATTGTGTCTTGCACTTTTTGGGGCTGCTCCTCAGAATCCATAGCTTGGTCAACAGTGCTCTAGTTTAAACTCTGTGCAGGAGGGTCGGACTGAGAGCCCAAAGAAGCCTTGGCAATTTTGTCGGACTGATTTTGTGACTGGGGGCCGATATTGCAGCACCACTACAAATCTGTCTCCCACCCATCTAGACTCACTGGAAAATGCCCGATGCCCGCCACGGCCAGTCCGGTCCTACTGTTCATTGCAGTCCTATTAATTCTGCTTTTGCCGGCACAGTAAAGAAATGCCTTTTAGGGTGTTTCAGTGGAACCAATGCATTGATAGTTCATGTATTTCCAAGGTACACAAACCACGCAGATTGATGTTTCTTAATATAAGTTGCCACCATGCTGCTTATCCTTATGATTAACAGTCATAATTGACTCAATGCTCTTTGTTGGGCTAAGAAGACCTAATATTTCTTTGAGCAGCAAATAAACAAACTAAGATTTCTGATAAACTTGCCTACCAATATCTGCCTGGTGTGATGAATGTCATTTGAAAATAGAACTAACATTGCTCACCTGGATCTGCCAGCTTGTTACCGAGATTTCTTCCCTCGGTCCAGGCTATGTACACTATGAAGTCCTATTGTGGCTCACTTAGTACAGGCAGGCAGGGGTCATCTGCTGGTGGAAGTGTATGTTGGTTGGCACCGGTGCCTTCTTGCACTGCCCTGGCTGGTTATTTAGTACTATATATAACAAGGGGAACCCAAAGTAGCAATAGGCTTGGGACCTTGGGAGTATACAATATTTCAAAAGACAGTGGTCCCAAACTTCAGTATCAATTTAAAAACGAAGATACAAATAGACCAAAATTGGAATCTTTGTTCATTGTCCAGCCGGACAAAATTTAATAATAAATATAAACAGATATAGCAAAATATCTTACAATTTCCAAGTGGGACACACGCCTGTGTCCAGCTGCCACATATACACAACCAACAGATAAACAAACAAACAAATACAAGGCAAAGCAAATGTCTGTCAATTGGGCTAAAAATGTGTAGAACAGACAAATTAATTGAGTACACTTTCTGTGATTTCAAAATTAAAGAGATATACAAATCATCAGGTGTAAAAAGTGTCGACGACGTTTCGGACCTTATCTAATATAGGACCATCATCAGGACATATCAATGCATGCCTTTACTACATATATCTCTGGTTGTATTGCGCTCTCCTGATATTATTTAGGGGGGGCTTGCTAGCTCTCATCAAGATCTATTGTAGACTTATAAAGTTTTAATTAGATTGCTGAGCAGTATCGGTATCCATAAGGTCACGCTCCAGTAGGTTAGGTAAGCAGCTCCTAACGGGGGGAGTCTTTTCCGTATTTGTACGTATAAAGGGCGGAGAGGCAGTCAGTCAATGTACCATCCACTCGCGTATTTACTTAATTAGTATCCGGTCGTTCATCATACATTGCATTTTTGCCGCTGTGCGCAGACTTGAGCATTATCCTGCCGGCTCCAACAGACCCCCTATTAAGGGAGTTCTGGATCTCATTTTTCGACTCACGACCGGATACTAATTAAGTAAATACGCGAGTGGATGGTACATTGACTGACTGCCTCTCCGCCCTTTATACGTACAAATACGGAAAAGACTCCCCCCGTTAGGAGCTGCTTACCTAACCTACTGGAGCGTGACCTTATGGATACCGATACTGCTCAGCAATCTAATTAAAACTTTATAAGTCTACAATAGATCTTGATGAGAGCTAGCAAGCCCCCCCTAAATAATATCAGGAGAGCGCAATACAACCAGAGATATATGTAGTAAAGGCATGCATTGATATGTCCTGATGATGGTCCTATATTAGATAAGGTCCGAAACGTCGTCGACACTTTTTACACCTGATGATTTGTATATCTCTTTAATTTTGAAATCACAGAAAGTGTACTCAATTAATTTGTCTGTTCTACACATTTTTAGCCCAATTGACAGACGTTTGCTTTGCCTTGTATTTGTTTGTTTGTTTATCTGTTGGTTGTGTATATGTGGCAGCTGGACACAGGCGTGTGTCCCACTTGGAAATTGTAAGATATTTTGCTATATCTGTTTATATTTATTATTAAATTTTGTCCGGCTGGACAATGAACAAAGATTCCAATTTTGGTCTATTTGTATCTTCGTTTTTAAATTGATACTGAAGTTTGGGACCACTGTCTTTTGAAATATGGTTATTTAGTGACACAAATAATGCCAGCTGTGGTTCATGCACAGGCCTCTCTGAAGCGCAGCCTCTTTCGGGTATGGATGCAGGCTTCCCAGCAATGGCTCTGTGCTGAGGATGTGATGTGTCACTTATGTCTGGCTGCGCACTTCGGCCTCATTGTTCGTGTGTGAGGCAGATGGACTTGTTGCTGAAGGGTTTAGTAAGAGTTTGAGCGTATGCTCTTCATTGCATTAATGTAGGTAATTTTAACCACACCAAAGCTATTATTTCTTTTGGTATGTTGTATTCGAAGAAGACAGTTGTCATATATTGTCTTGAAGAGAGTCTTTATTGATTACATGTTATATTCTTTATACGTAATTTTTTTGTTTTTGTGCTCTGGAGGTGCAACAGCCGACACATGTTTCGCCCACTCCGGTCAGTGTGACCAGGGCTTTCTCAAGGCTTTCATAATTATACTTTAGTATCATTGAAAAAAATCTCATAGGATACAGCAAATAGCTCTTCAGAGCAGATAGACAAAATGTTGATTTTGAAGCAACGAAGTCAGAAGTCCCGGGTCAAACCCTCACGAAAACTCTCAGTTATGAGTACAACGACAACACTTTTGTTGGCTACCATGCCAAGGCTGGGAACCTTGAAATAGGAGATTACCAATTGGGAATTGATTTAATCTGAAACCCTGATGTGTGATTTTCCCGGAGAAATACTATGAATGCTTTCTTTTACGTGTGAAGACTCTACTTGATGTACAAAGCCCTGATGAAGTTCTTAATGTGATAAGAACTAAACGTGTTGGCTGATGGTCGGATTTAATTCAATTACAAATAAAGAATAATAAATGGACTGAACTTGCAATTTCAACTCCAATTCTGGTGCACCCTCCATACAAAGCATTTTATCTTCTCATTGTTAACTCATACTCCTCCTTAATTTTCCAAAAACTTCTCATCTGATCCTTCAACCCAGATTTTTTGGGCCAACCAGTTCTAATCCGCTCAATGATTTGTTGCACCACTCTAATCAGAAGATTTTCCTTTCTCCAAACATCTTCCGACAACCTGGGGCTCCTTGATCATGTACGAGTGCCACACTTAAATCGTCCCACTCATTTTTTTCACACTCTTGCATTGCAGTGGACAAGTGAGAAAGGAAGTCTGCTAATACCTTACTCTTTCCAGGAACATACACCTTGCTGTACATGAAATCTTGGAGGTGCATGGACATTCTCGCAATTCTTGCTGAGGCATTGAAAAGTCCCTCAGTGGTTAAAAGTTTCACAGGGGATAATGTTCTGTTCAAACTGTACAATGTTTGCCCCACACAAAAGAGCGAACATGTTCCAGACCCCACACACAAGCTAATGTCTCTTTCTTTATAACAGAAAATGTCTCTTCTGTAGGAGATTAGGCACGTGATGCGTTCGCAATTATACTTTTATTTCCACTGCAATAAATCTGAGATTACACACTACCAAGCCCCTTATTACTCGCAGCCACAGTGATGACGTTTTATAAGATCTGGGTCAAACCCTTTAAGTACAGGAGCTTCCGAAATGGCTTTCTGACACTTAACTGCAAATCTACACTTTGAGTGTTCTACTGTAAGCCCATTCTTTTCCAACACATCAAAAACATCTTTTAAAGCCTTTTCATGTTCTAGTTTGTCCTTCTCAAAAACAAAAAAATTGTCTTGGAAACACCTTACAGTGGAATGTTTTCCAAACAGATCATACATAATTCTCTGAAATATTGCTACTGCTGACGGCAATCTGAAAGGTAATCTTGTGTAGTGGAACCAACCTATTTGTGTTATGAATGCAGTGATATGTTTTCTTTCTTCCTTTAGGCGAATCTGATGGTACGCAGCTGAAAGGTCTATTGTGGAAAACCAATTTGCTCCTTTCGCCAACCTAAGCATTTATGATATTTTTGGTAGTGGAAATTTATCAACCACAACGTTGTTATTGACATGGCATAAATCAATGCAAATTCTGATTTTGCCATTGCTATGTCTTGCAATAACAATGGGTGAAATCCACTCCAAAGATTCAATTGGTTCAATGACATCTGCCTCAACTAATTTCTCAAGCTCTTTTTCCATTTCACCCCTGAGAAGTACAGAAATATTTCTTACTCTGTGAGTTTTTAGGGGTAAACGCATCCTTTAAACCCATGGCTGCTCAGCATATTCCCCTGCTGTGCTGAGAAATCTGAAATCCCACACAAGATGACGAGCTGGGCTCGTCATGAGCGTGTGAGGAGGCTACTTCATGACGAGCCCAGCTCGTCATGAGTGTGGAAGGGGTTAAAATTATCTCATGTACAAAATCCTTTAACATCCCAATTTTCCCATTGAAAACTTGCGGCAATTTCTTAAGCATGACTGTTCCTACATCTTCTCCTTATTCCATAATCAAAACAGACTCAGGACTGTTTGGGTTGAGAATTATGTGTAGATCACGATGGTCCTTCCAACCAAGAACAGTAGGACCTTTTTAAGCAATGTATAGTTTGTCACTAGACTCCCTATTCTTAAATCAGAAAACAAAAGTTCTAAAACCAATTAAATCAAATTATTCACCAGAAAATCCTTCAGGAATGATATCTGCTTCAAATACGTTACCACCTAACTTTTCTACAAACTTTTAATTCCAAACTGTTTCATCACCTATGTAGAAAGATTCATCATGCATACGGGTTTCTTTTTCTCATCAACCAAATTATCGTTGATGTTAAAAAGAAAGGACTCATGTTGAACTTTGTTATCAATGTCACAATGCATAATTTTCTTGACCATGTCAACCTCCTCACTAGATGTACCTTCATCAATACTCTTGACCTTAAAATCCTTTTTTTCCTGCAAACTTTTGAGAAATGTCCAACCATACTGCATATTGAATACCGCTGTTTAAGTGCTGGACAAAACTTATAAGAAGCTAAATGTGCAGTGCTATCACAGGGGTAACATCTAAGCCCTTCTTTTTTATTGCTTTCAAAAGATTTACTCTGTGCTTTTTTTGTTACTATCTTGTGCCTTAGAACCCTCTTTCCTACATTTTTCCGAATTTCTGTTTTTTACTTAACGACTTCATCATTTAAAGCTTTTCTCTCTGCTTTCAAAACTTTGGCACTACAACTAGAGAGTTTTGCTTTTCTTACAATTGCTAAATGGTCATCTAAAGCTGCCTCCCCATTAATCCACAATCTCTCCTGAATTGCTGGATCACAAGCATGCATCACAATCTGGTCACATATGAATTGCTTTTGCAAATGATCAAATTTACAATCATCCCCTAACTTTTTGAGTGCAGCCACATATTCATCAATGTCTACATGAGCCCCCTCGCAGCCATTGCACGCCAGCACAACCTGAACATCATCTCCTACGCAGACGACACCCAGCTGATCCTCTCCCTCACCAACGACCCCGCCACCGCCAGAGCCAACCTGCACGAAGGGATGACAGACGTAGCCAAATGGATGTCGAACAGCCGCCTGAAACTGAACTCGGACAAGACGGAAGTCCTCATCCTGGGATCCTCACCCTCGGCCTGGGACGACTCCTGGTGGCCCCCCGCCCTGGGCAGCGCACCCAAACCAACTGACCACGCACGCAACCTGGGCTTCATCCTGGACTCCTCCCTCTCCATGACCAGACAAGTCAACGCCGTCTCCTCGTCGTGCTTCAACATCCTGCGAATGCTACGCAAGATCTTCCGGTGGATCCCCACCGAGACCAGGAAGACGGTCACCCAGGCCCTCGTCACCAGCCGTCTGGACTACGGCAACTCCCTCTACGCCGGTACCACCGCCAAACTCCAGAAGAGACTTCAGCGGATCCAGAACACCTCAGCACGACTCATCCTGGACATCCCCCGCCGCAGCCACATCTCCGGACACCTGAGAGACCTGCACTGGCTCCCGGTCAACAAGAGAATCACCTTCCGGCTCCTCACCCACGCACACAAAGCCCTACACAACCAAGGACCAGGATACCTCAACAGCCGCCTCAACTTCTACGCTCCCACGCGCCAGCTTCGATCGACCAGCCACGCCCTCGCCGCCGTCCCCCGCATCCGAAGAGCCACCACAGGAGGAAGGGCCTTCTCCTACCTGGCCGCCAAGACTTGGAACTCCCTTCCGACCCACCTCCGCCTGACCCAGGACCACCTCGCCTTCAGGAAGCAGCTCAAGACCTGGCTGTTTGAGCAGTAGCGGTCCCCCCCCCCCAGCGCCTTGAGACCCTCCGGGTGAGTAGTGCGCTATACAAATGTTCTGATTGTTCTGATTGATTGTTCTGAATGTGTCCGTTAGGCTCTTGTTTCCTTTGAAAAAACTTAAATCTGACTATACCAATGCACACTTTAGGTGCAAAATGGTTATCAAAATCATGTAAAGCATCCTGAAAAACATTTGACTCCCCGCTCCCATTAAATGATTTCATTTGATCATAAACTTTCAACCATTCAGGCCCTACAGAATGTAGAAAAAGTTTCTTTTTCCTTTCCAGTTTGCCTTTTCTATCTTCATCAAAAGTGTCAAGGAAATTAAGAAAATATGATTTCCATTCACTAAATGCCATACATGGATTTGCTCCAGCTGGCCAAAATGTTTGTGGAGACTGGAGTGCAAAACTTTGGTTAGCCATACTTGATAACCAAACAGTGTCCACTCTTCATCCAGGAAAAGGGACTAGTTCACTGCTGGAGAAGGTTATTACTAGAAGAAATAGCTTTCCCTGAACATAAAGAATGCTTCTTTAAAGTAAACGAGTTCCCATAAATACTATTAAATCTACAAGTGAACGAATTCCACAAATACTAGTAAATCCACAAATATGCAAATAAATGTCAAAGTTACTTGAAAGTAACTTTGACCCGGAATACTCTTCACCCTCCTCGTAGAGTAAAGGGGGTAATTAGATGAGAAGATCCGGTGTTTCTCATCCTCCTAGTGTTGTACAACAAATTGCTGATAATTCAAGATGGCGCCCGTACAACGCATAATGACGTGTTAACGTCAACACGTAATTTCCAGGGAACGCTGGGAAGACACAAGGCAGAGTCAGAACAGCGGCACACTGTGCTTTCCGCAAATGAATGCTCTGTCTTCTGAATCCTGGAGCTTGGAAGTTCTTGTTGGCGCATTCACCGGTAAGCGGTATTCTTTTTCAAAAGATGCGCTGTCAAGCATGCACAGAAAATCTTCATTAATGTACACGATTTTAAAGTAATTAATTTGCTTAACGAGTGTTTTAAAGAAGGCAAGATCTTCTGAGGTGATGGAATAATCCAAAAGGAGGCTCCTAAATCCACTGTAATGCCAATGTGAATGAACATAGGGGGCTGGAAATGAAGAATAATCCAAAAAGGAAATGGCTCCACAGCATTCAGGTGCTCCAACAACTCGTCGCCAAAATTGGAGAGTTGTTTTGTTCATGAAAAGCTTCTTTATTCACAAGTTGGAACACCTTTACAGACCACAGCAATGCTGACCTTCCTTCCACTCCAACTGCTCCAGCTCAACTGGACAAGAGCTCCAGAACCCTAACTAAGAGTAGGTAGAATGAAAGCAAAGTTTGCAAATAAACAAGAGATACACGCGGGGTCGCGTGTCATAGAATACATAAGAAAACATTAGAACACACCATACTGCCTTCTTCATCATCATTATCATCATTTTTTAGTTCAAATAGAAGTTTATTAAGATGAACAAGTAATGGCATTACAAGAAACAAAGTGAAATCAGCAGGAATAGTATGGATAATAACTGAGAACATCATAAAAAGTGTCATAAGATAAAATAGGGGAAGGGGAAGAGAAAAAAAAAAAAAAAAAAAAAAAGAAAGAAAGGGAAGATAGGAAAAAGAAAAAAGGAAAGGAAATAACAATGAGGCTAAAAATCAAAAATTGCAGTCATTGAAGCTACATAACATGAGAAACAGTGCACAAATATGCGGATAAATGAACATTAATGAAAAAAAAGGAACAAAAGGTTATTCATGGGGGTTTCGAAACCTCTTGCTGAATTGGGGATAAATGAAAGGACCGTTTGGCAGAAGCATCCAGGTAAAGGGTGATGGGAAGCCATACCGCGAGTCTTTTCGGGGCTAGGGTAGTGGGGTAAACAAATGCAGTATCCAGTCTATGATTATAACATACATTGAACCACCAAGCTTTAAAGGTAATGCCCTTGGAGTCTTTCCAGTTAACAGTAATTTGCTGAAACGCAACAGCCAATAACAAATCAATAATATGAACATTTGCATCAATATCAATCCAGGAAGAGGAAAGTGAGCCAAGGAAAATGTCAGTGATAGAAAAGGGGATGGAGGTTTGGAAGATAGAATTGATTTGATTCCAGACTTTAGTCCAGAAAGCGTGCGTGAGAGGACACATGAAAAGCATATGAAAAAGTGTGGCGTTAGGGGTGGAGCAAGACCAGCAAAGATCTGGAGTGAGGGGAAAGCGTTGGTGTAGGAGAGATGGCGTGTAAAGAAGTCGGTTATAAAGGAAAAAAAGTGTTTGTGTGAGAGAGGCTGCTCTGGAGGATTTGCGAAGCTTAGTCCATATTTTATCCCACAAGGATGTTGGCCAAGAGACAGCAAGATCGGATTCCCATTGGTCTTCAACTTTGGATTTAGGCCTAGGTGATGGAGGATTATGAAAGGAATGGTATATGGAGGACGCTGATGGGTTGGAGCGTAGTTGGGTGTGAAGAGAAGAAATGGGAGTAATAGAAGTCACAGTCGAATTAGAGTGAGAGAGAGAATCACATGCAGACATAACTGCGTTTTTGAGTAGGGTGTATTTGTGGACAAAGGAGGCAGGGAGGGAAAAGAGACGACTAAGAATTGGAAAAGGTGTGAAGACAGATCCAGTGAAAAGTTGGGAGACCCAGATTAAACCGCGCTGCCTCCAAGTTTTCCAATAAAAGGGTTTCAATTTGATAAGAATGCTGTTGTTATACCAAATCGTGGTGGCGAGAAGTTCTGGAATAGAAGAGGGGGGAGCCGGAGTAATGGCTAAAAGTAATTTCGCAGTATATTTGTGAATTGGAGTGGATAGGAATTGGGGCTTGCGAGAAAAGGATAGATACTCAGCAAAGGAAAAGGGAGAAAGAGAAAGGCGCTCGAGTTCAGCCCAAAGAGGAAGAGGATCAATAGGATCTTGAAGCCAAACGGCAGCCTGTTTGAGGAGAAAAGCTTTATGATAAGCAGGAAAATTTGGGAAGTTAACCCCACCCTCCGATTTGGGGAGGCGGAGGCGTGATAAGGACATACGCGGCTTCTTTCCAGACCATAAAAAAGAGGAGAGTGTGGAATTGATTTTAGTGAAAAATTTGGCAGGGATGGAAATCGGTAAATTAGAGATGGTGTAAAGGACGATTGGGGAAAGCATCATCTTGATGGTGTCGAGGCGGCCCCACCAAGAAAGGTAGAGGGGGTGCCATCTAGAAGTAAGGTCAGACAACTTTTGAGTACATTTAGTGAGGCATAACGAGATGGTATCTGAAACAGAAGGAGTAATGTGTAAGCCGAGATATTTGATATGAGAGGGACTCCAAGTGAAAGTAGATGCAGTAAAATCGGGTTTAAAGGTGAATTTGGTGAGAGGTAAGATCTCACATTTATCGCTATTTAGCTTATATCCAGAAAGATGGGAGTAAGTATGAACTTCAGCAAGGAAGGCTGGGATAGAGACAGACGGATTCGAAATGAAAAGTAAAATGTCATCTGCGTAGGCAGCTAACTTAACTTGCGAGTGAGCGAGAGGGAAGCCATGAATGCTCGGGTTTTGACGTATCCTAGATAAGAAAGGTTCCAGGGCAAGATTAAAAAGAAAAGGGGAAAGAGGGCAGCTTTGTCGAACGCCTCTACCAAGGCGAAAAAAGGAAGAAATGAGACCATTGGCACAAACCGCTGCTCTAGGATTAGCATAAAGGAGGGATATGAGGGAAATGAAATTAGGGCCAAACCCAAACCATTTTAACACGGAGAAAAGAAATGACCATTCTACCCTGTCGAATGCCTTCTCGGCGTCCAAAGCAATTGCGGCCAGGGAACTGTTGAAGCGTGAGGACTTAGATAAAACATTAAAGAGGAGTCTGGTATTGTCAGAAATGAAGCGGCCTTTAACAAATCCTGACTGTTCAGGGCCAAGGAGATCTGGGAGAAAAGGATTAAGTCTAATGGCTAAGGACTTAGCATATATTTTATAGTCAATGTTGACAAGGGAGATCCGTCTGTAGTTCTTGCAATGTTGGGGATCCTTGCCCTCCTTTGGTATAATGCAGATGTAAGCATCCGAAAAAGTGCCTAAGGAGGCATCGTTGGTCTTGAAGGAATCAAGAAGGCGGAATAATTTGGGTAGTAAAAGGTTGGCAAAGTGTTGGTAAAATTCGACGGTAAAGCCATCTGGACCGGGAGCCTTATCTTTTTTAAGTGAATGAAGTGCAGTGCGGAGTTCGCGAATAGTAAGGGGAGTCTCAAGGGAGGTCAGATCAACAGGAAAGTTGGGAGGAGGATGAATGCTGGATAAGAAAGCAGAAATAGAGTGATCAGAGGGTTGAGTGCCAGAAGAGTAAAGTGTAGAGTAAAAGTGAGAAAATACCTCCAGGATGTCAGCATCTTTATGTTGCGATATTGAATTAACATCAAAAACAGACTCAACATTCAACTTGTTTTGTTTGACTTTTAAATAATTAGCAAGAACTTTCCCCGCCTTATTTTTCCCACCATAAAATTTCGAACTGGATTTCAGGAGATACAGTGAGGCATCATCAGTGGACTGTTTGTTATAGTTCATTTTCGCCGTGATAAGAGCTGTTAAAGTTTCCTGAGTATGAGAGGTATAATAGGAATGCTCAAGGATTTTAATCTGAGACAAAAGATCATTAGTACATTGACGAGCTAATTTGCGTTTTGCCGCAACATGTCTAAGGATAAAGTCTCTGGCTGCTGCTTTGTAAGCGTCCCAGACAGTGTGAGTGGGTAAGGAGGGAGTATCATTAATAATAAAAAATTCATTAGTGAATTCAATAAAGGAGGCGGTAAATTTGGGATCAGTAAGGAGGGAATTGTTGAAACGCCACCTTTTAGGGCCAATGGATTTAGGTAAAAGATCAATGTTAATTAGGACTGGGGCGTGATCAGAGAATACAATGGGACCAATCTCCGCTTGGGTGAGGGATTGGGAAATATGGTGGGAGAGAAAGATGTAGTCAATGCGGGACTGAGAATGATGGACAGGGGAATAAAACGTGAATTCTTTGTCGGTTGGGTGACAAAGTCGCCACGCATCAATCAATTTGTGTTGGGAGATGGCATGAGTAAAAAGCTTGTGGGATTTATTAGGAACAAACAGAGATTTGGATCGTCTATCCAAAAAGGGGTCCAATGGTAAATTACAGTCACCTGCTAAAATGAAATTATCAGCAATACAATCAGTGATACGAGAGGCAAATGCATTCCAAAAAGTGGGACTTCCACCTGCAGGGGCGTTGACGTTAAGCAAAGAAAAAGGGACACCTTTAGAAGAAAGTTTGACAAATAACCATCTGCCCTCAGGGTCAAAGTCAGAATGCAGCACTAAATGAGTAAAAGATTTCCGAATTAACAAAACAACACCATTTCTTTTGCCATCACCAGGGGCGGAGAAAACCTTACCCACCCAACCTCTTTGGAGTTTAGCAGCCTCACTATCAGATAAATGGGTTTCCTGTAAAAAGGCAATGTCAACATTGAATTTAGCTAAGTGAGAAAGTATCTTTTGCCTCTTTATGGGCGAATGTAAACCTTTAACGTTCCAAGAAACAATGCGGATTGACATCAAGAATAAAGGAAAGGAGAGAATGTAGAACAAAAGTGGAAGTAAGCCTCATAGAAGTGGATAAGGGAAAAACAAGAAAAGGAATAAAAGCAGGAAAGTGCAAGGAAGAAAATAGGTAGAGAGATACTAATAGGGGAGAATATGAAACAGAAAAAGTCAATGAAGAGAGAAAAAAATCGCATTGGGAAAGTAACAAGAAAATGTGCAAGAGAGAAAACAGTAAAGAGAGAAATTGATATAAGAGAAGTTAAAGATAATGCATAGAAAAGACCTAAAAAGGAGTACGAAAAAAATAGAAATGGTGTGCGAAGTGAAGTGAGAAAAGAGGATAAAAAAAGAAGGGGAGTGATAAAGGACAGTCGACTAATAAAAGAGGAGGCTGGTAGTAAAAATAAAAAGCAGATCAAGATCGACCTAAAGAAGATTGAGCTCATTAGAACCAGTAATAACAAGGAAACAATCAAGACAAAAACTAACGGAAAAGTAGGGACCATGTCAACAATGGAAAAGGAATACATGGGGTAGTACTTACAAAAAATGGTGAGGGGTGGGTGTGTTCAAGGGCAGGAAACAGAAGGGGAGAAGTGGAGACGAGAGGAGGGAGGAAAGGCCAACCAACGGAGGACAAGCAAACGGGGCCACGGGACGTCCCACCGGAGAGATATGACGGAACACAGGGAAATGATCTGTGAGAAAAAAGAAAAACAATGATATTAGAACAAGCAAACGACTAAGTAACAGGAGAAACGTAAGATTAAACAATTAGAGAACAAGAATAAGCCAGCGTGGGCTGATACCGGGCAGGTTATACATTAACTGAGGAACCTGTGGAAAAAAGAACATAACATCACATGAGCAACAGAGTATTATAAATATCCGGAAAATCAGGAAATACTAGCAACAGAGTCACGGTGGAAATGAAGAGGAAGGGCCAGAGAATTCCATGTCAGCTGGCCCACAGGAATTCAGGAAACTGCGAAGCCGAAGAGGATCTTCAAAAGTCATGGTCTTGTTGTTATGAGTGACTTTGAATAAACAAGGGTGAAAAAGTCCATATTTGGCTCCAATGGAACGCAATTCTGCTCTCATGTCAAGAAATGCTTTGCGGCGAGAGGCAGTAGCTTTGGCGTAATCCTGGGCAATAAACAAAGTGGAATCCGACCATTTCAGATGAGGTATTGCTTTAGCCGCGAAAAGAACCTTCAGCAGATCTGTATATTCAAGAAAGTACATTATGACGCCTCTTGGCTTTGTTTCATGAGAAGGATTGGAAGGAGGTCTACCAAGCCTATGTGCGCGCTGTATGTTAAGAGAGGTGCCTTCAGGAAGATGTAGGAGTTTGGGTAAGAAGGACTTGAAAAAGGCAATGGCATCATTCCCCTCGCAACCTTCCTTCAGGCCGTAAAGACGTAGGTTATTGCGCCTATTCCTATTTTCAAGGTCCTCCACCTGCTTCTGGAGGGTTGAAAGTCGCATATCCATATGGACCGTCTTGGTAGCGGTCTTCTTGGAGGGATGATAGTCTGTTCCACCTTATAGACCCTGGTGTCCATTAATGACCAGTTGTCAGTTAGAATTTGCAGCTTTGAATTTGTTTCCTCCATAAATGGGCGCAGTGCTCGTATTTCCTCAAGGAGAAGCTCCATGGAAATGGCTGACGGTGACTTTGGGGGAGACGGAGGATTATGTTTCAGTCTCTTAGGAGTGGTTTTCGCTCCTGGCTGAGGGAGAGCGTCCATGTTGAGAGATGATTCGCAACTGGAAGAGCCTGCAGAGGCTTCTAATTGAGCCAACGCAGTAAATAGCTTTGAATTTTTAACAAAGTTGCGTTTAGAGGTTTTGCCAGGACCCTCCGCCATGGAAGTGACAATGAAGGGGAATCCCCAGTAACGTATAAAGGAGACACACACCGCAGGAATGAGGAAAAACCAGCAGAGTCAGCTATAGGAGGAGGTCAAGTGAAGTCCAAGGCAAGCCAACTAGAAGTGAGAGACAAACGTTCGCAGGCTAAGCAATACCAAGTGGATATCAGAAGTGGTAAATCAGCTGAGTTAGTAGAAAGATCAAAATGGCCGCCAAAGCTGAGGAAAGAGCTATAATTCGAATAAAAAGGAAAAGAACAGTTCCAGAAGAAAAATAAAGTCACCTTTAGAGATGGGTACGAAGCGCCGTCATTCTCTGCAGTTTTATGCTGTTTTCGTGAGGTGCGCCCGCTGCTGCAGGCGATGTGCGTGACAGGCGCGTTCCTTAGACGAGCGTCGGCTTAAGCATCAAGATGGCGGTCGCGGCGGCAGCAGAGACGCGACCGGAGCAAAACTAAAGCTGCCGGGCAGGGACGAGGAGCTTGGTATCAGCGTGGGGTCCTTTAAATGCTCGGAGCGTTCCGAAGTCGTTTTCTGCGAAGCATGGTGGTGAGGAAAGGCTGGAGCCGTCAGAAATCCCCAGTGAAGACGGAGCCTCACCCCGATGCGTCCATCCGCCTCGGGCGCTTAGCCACGCCCCCCATCATTATCATCATGACATGAACATATTGTGCTTAAAGCCTAAGGCCATCCAAGTGATTTGTGGCAAAGGGAAGGTGAAAAACTCCTAGGCAGTCAAGGGAAACAGGTGCATCTTGAATGCATTTTCAGAGGGCATGAGCTGCTCTTTAATATTGTATTGTATTGTAATAGTAATTGCATTTATATAGCGCTTACTACCCTTGATGAGGCGTCAAAGCTCTTTTTCAGCGAGTAGCACGCTGCTCCGGAACCCAAAATGATTAGTGGGGAATTAGTATAGTGAAATATGAAATTAATTAGAGCAGTGGATATGGAGCACATTAGCTGGAATATGAAGCTATCTGGAAGCTAAGGTAATTAAAAAATGCTGTTAAATGTATGTTGTATGCATGCTTGTTGGTGAGAGTGTGTTTATATGCGTAAGAGTGTGTGAATGTGTTAGTATGTGTAAGCATGAGTGTATGAGTCAAAGTAAAGGTCAAATGGCATGTGATGTCACTTCCACTGCCCCAGGCATTTTAGTGAATCGATGTCAATGACCTTGCCTCCACGAGCAATTAATGCAATGCTTTTCGAGTAGGCGTAATTTTCTCACTGTGAAGTATATTATAAAATGCTCTTACGGGAAGACATGCAACGTTGATATATTCTTGTAACCTACCAACCCCAAGGGCGTTGCAGCAATCCTGTTTTGCTCCCACACAGTGGCGTCACTAGGGTTGGTGGCACCCGGTGCGGGTAACTCATGGTGTCACCCCCTCAGGACTTACCGCATGGACCTCCTCCGCTCTGAGTCCGCCAGTGGACACAGTTGGCAAATAACGGGACTACAGGACAACACAACACAACACTAGACAACATGGCAGCATACCACCAAGGTCAATACCAGAGATTCACATTATAGCATTGCTTTGGATAACTTAAAACATGGAGCCACAACGCACAACACAACACATTACTCTAGAAAGTATGAAGCCACAGTGGAAAACGTGATGGCACCATATTAAACAACATGGCACAACTTTGTTTAACATGGCATCACAATGAACAGCACAGCATCATACTAGAGAGAAGGACACCACAATAGACAAAACGTCACCACACAAACCGCAATGACCCAGCAATGGATGATATGTCACCAGCTTAGCAACATGACACCACACTAGACAAAATGGCACCACTCTGGATACCCCGATGGCGCAACACTGGTCAATATGGCACCAGACTAAAATAAGGACCCACAGTAGGCCTCAAGAACCCTCACTAAACCATAACCTACACTGCACCCCATGTTAATGTAATTGATACTTGTATAGCGCACTACTCACCCGCAAGGGTCTCAAGGCGCTTGTACGAATACCACTGTGGAACCCATCCTGGCTTTCCCTGTGAGGTGTCCACTCCTGGGCACCCCCAAGGTGGAGGCCAGGCATCCTTAGCGTTGTGGGGGCTGTTGTGGAGATTAAGCAAGCCATTGCCCAGAGTTGCAGAGTGGAACTCCATGATTGGAATAGGCACCGAGGCAAGAATTATCAGGTCCGTGGAATTTTTTAGCCCAAGACCCGCCGAGGCGGGGAATTGAACCCTGGTCCAGGGCTAGACCTCTGCATCAGGGTCTGCCGCTCTAACCATTGAGCCACACTTCTCCACATGTTATGTGGCACTAGTCAAGAAAAACAGCACCACACTGCACAGGCAGGCATGAGACTAGACTGAAAAACACTGCACTGAACAACTCGGCAGCAACACACTTGACAATATGATTACACTGTCTTGGTTGACAACACGGCACACTCTGGGCGAAACTAACTGCCACGTTAAAATGTTGAGAAAGCTCCTAATACAGTACCTCACGACTCACAAAGCAAATAGGTACGTAGCTGTTCTTAGTACAGCAGGTGCAGTGGCTCCAGGGCTCTGGGGTGTAAAGTGCCCAATCTCAAGTCAATTGTCACTATTTTTTGCTCTCGCACACGGAGGTGGTGTTCACATTTCCTCCCGCTTGCACTAGGGCCCATAGTGCCCCACGGAAAACAAAAACAAAAACGGTAAATAGCCATTGCAAAAAAGTCCTGAGTTTCAAAGCACTGCCCTTCCTGCGGGCAGAACACAAACAGCAGGTGCGTTTGCACAGTGCACTAATAATTGCACGTAATGTGTGCACTGTGCCGCCGCCTCCCCCAAAATAGTGCCGCCTGGGGATGACGGTGACCGCCCCCACTATCCCCCCCCCCCCCCCCCCCCTAGCTACGCCGCTGCCTAGGATGGGCGAAGGCTCTAAGCATCCTTTCTGTCCCAATGTCCTCTCCAAGGAAGGCATGACAGTCAGCGCCCCTGCACACACTGCTCAGAAGAGGACTCTTCAGAGTTAGAACAAATGAATTTTGCACTATTTTCATTGTCTCCTCCATACTAGGGAATCATACAAACTCTGCCCAGAACTAAAGAAATACTCGAATAGTTAAATTGAGCAAGCTAATGGAGCATGATTTTGGCTGTGTTTAACCAGAAAGGAAGCACTTAAACTTTCCAGTCTTCAAATCTGAAAGACAGACCTACGTTTTTGCAACATCATTTTGTTTTATTTCTTGAAATTGCCAAAAAATATGAACCAGGTAGCTCTACGAACTTCACACAAGTAATGCACTTGATGTGCATTAATTTCATACTCTGTTTCCTCCGTTTTCATTTTTTGCAAAAACAGGCACCGGTACAAAATAACTTGTGCACCTTGACTATTATCAGAACGCATGCAAAACAGATTCGATTTGCTCTTTGCATACACCTTGGCAAAGGGTGCCTAATGGTACAAGGTAAAATTTCTTATTCTATGTGCCAACAAGACAGTGTAATTCCGTAATAGCTGAAACATCACTGGCATATCTGAGTTGTCAACACCGTCCATCATAGCTCTAGCAGAGTTCACTTCTGAGCGCTAGGCTGTATAACTTCTCTGTGAGGCCCTGCTAAAGCTCCCGGATCGAGAAGCGGCGTGCAATCACGGGCTCCAGTTCCCTTCCATTGTTCACCTGTCTGACTGTGCTCCTGGATGTAACTGTTTGTATCGCCTCCTCGTGCCTCGGGGTTCCTTTCCTCTGATTGTAAAGCAGAGCAGAGGCGAGGCTGCAGAGCACAGATTGGTGTCACCCCATTTAATGGTGACACCCGGTGCGGTCCGCACCCCCCGCACCCCCCTAGTGACGCCACTGCTCCCACAGTTGTTCTTGCCTCCGTAGGTGGATTTGCCTCATCCAGAAATGGTTGACTCTCAGTAACAACCTAAAATAATAATTAGAAACTGCAACCAATGTATTGGCTTGGCAGTCGTGGGACAAGCTAAATAAAGCATTAGGTGCAGTATCTAAGAGCACAATAGAATTTTTAACTAAATATTGTCCTCTTATGGTGATGACTCTTTGCTGAAATGTATTATTATTTATGATTTTTTTCAGCATATAGTCTGAACATGTACTCTGTTTCATCCTTATTAAGAGTAAGCCTGTTATTCAACACCCACTGCCGACTGATACCGAGTTTCATTACCAATGCTTGTTCGACAACTGGATCTTTAGATTGGGAGAAACATAATCTGCATATAATCCACACAGTTGTGGAAAGCCATGTTCGATTCCTACAGGGGTTCATGCGGCAGCTGAATGTGTGCATTGAAAACCAAGCAGGAAAGGCACGAGCTCTGCAGCACCCCTCAAGCTCCAAGGGACGAGCTAAGGACTAAGCATCTCCGGTGTTATCATAGACATGCCTATCAGACACGAAAAATGCAAAGAATGTGCAAGAAAACCCCGCCAGCACCAATTTCACCTCATATAACCTGCACAGCAAGTGACAGTAGTACTCAGTGTTTAAACTTGACAGTAAATCTTGCAGCATCAGGAGGGAGGGTTAGATACGCAGGGCCAGATGTACTAACTTTTCACGCAAGACAGCACAGCAAGACAACTTGTTTCTGTATTGGAATGGGTGAAAGAGAGACCAGTAATGCACCATATTTCTTAAGATATGTTGCATTTCTGTTGCCTCCATACGCTGGGGCACTGTCCGCTGGCTAGCCTCGACGCAGGCACCCTCACAACATGTTCCAGGGGTGCCTGCGATACAGGTAGGATTACTTTTTTGCAGGAAGGAAGACCTTCCTGCACAAAACAATCCTTAAAGGCATTTTCTGTTTTCTGTGTGTGGTACAGAATGCATACACATAAAAAAAGTAAGCAACGAGGAGATATAAAGATATTTCTCCGTGTTACACCTGGGTCTGGGACACCTTCCCAGGTTTACAACTCCTGGAAATCTGAGAACTCATCCAAATCCACGGTTGGATGCTTGGGAACGGCCATACTCCACCCATGGAATGCCTCCCTGTCACCATGTAATGCAAGGCATCAATATGCACTGCATTGTGTTACTCTGAATTTAGTAAACGATGATGAAGAGCCACCCAAGGTGGCTTTATGTGGCTTAGTAAACCCCACTAAAGGACTTGGGTTGCCTTGTGACGACTTGCGTCATACAAGGGCAACCAAGGTCTTCGTAAATCTTACCCTCAGCATCTTTGTTTACATCTCAAGTAGTTCTGTCTCCGTCCCTCAGTTTGGTATGAAGCTGGATTATCATTCCCCTGACCTGTGATGGTGTTTCAGGCAAATGTGTAATTGAGTTGTTGCTGCCTTTTTTAACACCTTAAGTACCATGCATTGACAAAGTCAACAGATCTCCCTGTAAAGCCCATTGGCTTTGTCAGTGCTATTTTGGTAGAATGCCACCATATGTGTAGATACACAGTAGAGTATCTGAATGAATTCCTTTATACTTTAAGAAAATCCATACAAGGGTGACCACCGCAGATGTACATGCATCTACTTTTGGCATATGAATTTACTGTTTTATGCTTCACGAAAATGCACTAAAATTTAGTCACTGTGAATACACCCGCTTCTGTGGCACCCATATTTGAAAGGATTTTTGTAAAGCATAAGAAAATGAAATGGCAACATTCTTGCTGCACATGTATGCAGATGTAGGCTCATGGCCATCCATAATTTTAATATTTACTTTCAAGTCAGATTTGTAAAAGAAATATCCACATACTTTACTATAGGAATAATCTGAAGTTTGGGTGGAGATCACTTCATGGTAAACTAAAGGGCAACATTGAAATATTAAACATAGCTTTATGTTAAATAGTGTTGTGAATTAATTTTATAACTTTCAAATATAGAGCAAAATAAAAAGAAACAGCAGCACTAATAAATTAATTTCTAATTAAAACTTTAATAAATGGAAATATATTATATTCAAAATATTTTTCTGTACTGTAAATCAAAAAATAAATACCCACCTAAAAACATTTTTTTATGTTTCATTCACTTATATTACGTTTTTACACATAATGGCAAACATATAGTACCTTCAAAACAACTTCCCAATATTGCAATCGATACCCTCCCACCACCCCTCACCTCCACACCAGGTTGAGCACATAATAGAATATAGTAGCCTGCACATTGAAATCAACAGTGTGAGTTGCACCATAAAGAGGCAGTAAAGTTGTGTTGAATAGTCCCAAGGCTTGGAGTCTCTGAGGACAAGTTCTGTACTGAAAGTATGAGTTCAAGTAGGCAAGAACTGGGTCCCAAAGTTTGTGGAAGAGTTGTGATTTGTCCACCAAGTCATAAACGATCTTTTCATGGCTGAGCAGTAGTCAAAATTTATAAAGCCAATGTTCGTAAGTAGTAGTTTTTTCTTAGAGGGAAAGAATTGTGTGTTTGGTAGCTAAGAAAAGGTGGGATATTTGTGTACCCGCTGTGGAGTGGGGTGGGTAAAGTTCATCTGCATCTCTTCCTAGGATCTCAAATTGAGGGAGTTTGTCTGAATCTCGGCTCTGGATCCAAGAGATCGCTGAGAAAACACCACCCAAATGTCCTCCAAATGGAGGCAGGACCAAAGGATATATGTATGAGAGTGCCTGTTCCGAAGATTGTTGAGTGTATTGGTGGGCCTACAGCAAGGTGTGCTCCAGGCACTTAGCTATGAGAAGGAGGTTGGTATGAGCGTATGTGTGATGTGCTGCTGACTAGTAGGAGTTGTCTATTTTAAGTTGTGGCATGTACAACAGGCTCCCCCCTCTGCAGATAGTTTCTGTGTACTACCGTGCCAGTGGTGTAACGACAGTTGAGGGGGCCCTCCTGCAAAGTACATGGAGGAGGCCCCCGACCCTGGCCCAGCATCTAGCACTGTTGCTGAGGGGGGCCCCTGGAGCTCAGGGCACCCTCCCCCCCAGACTGCCCGGGCTGCGGTGGCTTATGTTACGCCACTGAGCATGTCCAATGAGGACTTTTCAAACCCTGAGAAAATGCCCATTAATGACCTTACAGATAAATGCAGAATCCTTTGTGTGAGACGCTTTTTCCAAGTCCCCCCATGCATCTGCTCTCAACTACTCTGACATCCTAGCCTCCAGGGTAGATTTATAGCTTCTCGTAGTGCACAGCACATCACCTTTAGTTTGTGGATTGGAGGAGAGGGCTAGTTTCAGTCTCCTATGGTCCGAAGTGCAGACATGATTAAATCAGCCAATAGGTGGCCATCTTTTAGGAGCTTTATTCTGCCTTAACCCCTTATCTATGGAGATACATAAGGTCCCAAAAGCATTAGATATAATCTCTGAAGGGCTCCTCCTCCAGGGTGAGTGCTGATATAGCTTCCCTATTCTCCATCATTAGTTTTCGCAAAGAAAGAATCCCCATCCACCCTTTCCCATTTTACCCTCACACCCTTATTGCGTGAGTGAAAGGGGGCCAAACTCTCCTGCTTCCTTAATGCCCCCAACAAATTAAGGTCCAGTAATACAAATAGGGAGTTGTGATCTCTGATATAGAAGGCAGGTACATTGTAGTCAAATATTAAATTAGTTAGATCACGGGGTACCATAATAAAATCCATCTCACCTTTCGAGCACCTTTACCCCCTTATACGTAGCAGGTAAAGAGTCTCCCACTTTCTAAAGAGCTGGTGGTCATCGCTCTATTCAGAGCCTCTCCAAAGGGGATGTGCTGGAAGTCCTCCCCATCTGTTGTCTCCATTCCGCAGACAAAGGGACCCCTGTTCCCACACAACCTTGTGTTGAAATACCCCGGCCAAACTACCAATGTCTCCTTGTTAGAACTGTCAGAAAGGCTCGCTAAATCCCTCTCAAGATCTTCAATGAAGGTGATCAGGTGAGAGTCAAAAAGAAGTTGTTATGCATATGAATCAAGATCACAAGAAAGAGTCAATTAGTGGACAACTTGATGCATGAGCATGGAGATGAGTGAATGAGTGTATGGACAGACAGTGGTGTAGCAAGGTCTGGTGGTACCCAATGGGGAAAATTTCTTGTCACCCTCAGCTTGACAAAATGACAAATAAATTGTGTTTAAAACACATGATTTTCCCATTTTGTCACCCCCCTCAGTGATGACACCCGGAGCGGCCCGCACCCACCGCACCCACCTTCCTACGCCACTGTGGACGGATGGATTAGGGACTGCAGTGACTGAAATATCTATTCACTTTCAATTATAACCCGACCTATTGGCTTTGCCAATTCATTTTAAGTTAAAATAATTATTTCATATTGTTTAAAAAACATGGTTTTCCGAGTACTCAATGTACTCATTTCTCAAAGTTTTATAGTCCGTGCTTACAAATGTGTATATGTGAGGGGTGTGAGCATGTAAGTGTCCATTCAATTCATCATCATGATGAAGTAAGTGATGGGGCCCCTGGAGCGCGGGGGCCCCCCCGCAACGTGGGGGCTGCGGGGGCCTGTGTTACACCCCTGTACCGTGCTGTTGGTGCAATTTATCTTGGAAGGCAAGAGGGACCATATTAAAATCGCCTCCAAGTATGAGAGGGCCGTCTGCAAATGCCAATATTATCTGAACAGTATCTCATAGGAACCTTTTCTAGCCCATCTTAGGTGCATGGATGAATGCCAGACATGCAAGGCTACCCTCCCAGTGACAGTTAACCGTTAGCCACTGCATATTTTTAAAATGTATTATTAATTATTAAAAGTGATGTATAGAATTAATTAACATTACATTCATTGTATGTTAATACAAACAATTGTTACCATCATTTTTAAATTCAAAATAGGGCATTAAAATATTTTATGATTAAATATTAAATACATACTAATTTTATATATTTTTTAACATTACATTATATGTATTTATATATTTTACAATTTTAAATAATATACTTTATTTTAATTCCATAATTCCATTATTTTCAATGGTAGGATGTTGCAGTACCAGTGGTTTGTGAGGTTTGTCGCTGGCCTTACTACTGTTTTTGTTGTTGTTTTTGTAGTAACTTTCAATCAGATGTTTTCAATAAGTAAAAAGTAGTAAGCTTCCTCAAATGTTTAAATTATTCAAAAGTGTAAGTAACGTTTGTGACTCAGACCTATGATGTTTCTGCACTTTTTACATGCATCTACTTAATTGTTGACAGCATATGTTCTTGGTTCTAAGTATTGCTTTTTTACCTTTTTGTAGATGAAGATACACTTTAATGCTCTTTATTTGTTTTGCTGTAGAACGTGTCTATTGCTTACATTGGAATATTCGTTGGTGGAGATTACCATTTCTCGTGGTTAAATTTCCTTGGCTTGAATATTTGGTAAGTGCTGTTTACATTTGAATTATGTTTTGAATACTTTGCATTAATTTTCCTGTAAAGAAGATTAGATTGAAGAGAAATAATTCCTTTAATAGCAATAAGTGAATGCAAAAGCAAGACTGCAATATAGTTTAGTAAGGTCATTTGCTTGAAGGCCAAGGGCCTCATTTACAATACTTGACAATGGGCCGCTCTACAAGCCTTCCTCCTGCGCTGCTATACGACAAAAGAAAACAGAAGGAATGTGCCGTATCAATCAGATACAACACATTCCTGCCCTCTTTCCATGCGCTGGTGCTCAATTGGCTGTCATGCGCCATCACAGGCATCCCTGCACCATGGTGCAAGTGTGTCTGCATTGTAGGGATGATTGTTTTGTGCAGGAAGGGACATCTTCCTGCACAAATGCAATCAATGGAGGTGATTTCATCTTTCTATGTGTGCTGTAGAATCCAGCATACATAGAAAGAGGAAAAAACATGGAGAAATAATGTCATTTCTCCTCATTGTGCCACCCCTACACCTCCCATGGGAAGGCGTAGCCTTTTGACGCATTCCCAGGTTTACAACTTGTTGTAAATCTGGTAATGTGTCTGATGGCATAGGTGTTACTTGGGAACACCCACTGTAATGCCCAAGGCATGTCTCCCATTCGTAGTGTGAGGCAACGCAGCGACTTGCGCTGTGTTGCCACACTCCATAATACAAGGCACTGAAAAGTCATGCAGAGTGGCTTTAGGTGGCCTTGAAGTTATGGCTAAGCCCTATGCGCCACCAGAACGTCACAAAAAGTGATGTTCCAGTGGTGCAAAGGGCTTGTAAATGATCCCCCAAGTCTCTTGTGACCTTATGAGGATGATGGTCTTCCAGTTTACTAAAGAAGCAATGGAGAGACATTGTGACCACTATGAAAGCCATTGCACTAAACAAGTTCACAATGCCAATGATATTTTAATGTCTAAATAAAAACAAAAGAGAGCCAGTAATCAAAATGTCTCAATATAAATCTGCTTTATTAAGAATTAACTACAAAACAAAAGAACACATGTTTCCTGCAGGCCATAAAACGGAATGATATTCCAAGTGGGAAAGGATATGAAGTAAACTATTTTGATGATGTTGGGCAAGTCCTTGTAACAATTCATATATTAACAAGCATTTACAAAATCGTTGGGGCTTGCCTTTGATATCTGGTGCCTACTTATTGGCTTTGTCAATGCTTTTTCCCCCAGCGCCACCCTGCACATGCATAGCAGCCATCTTGAAATGTTTTTTCATTATTTGCGATAGAACGATGATACTATTGGCTTCACCAGTGCCTGTGATGCCATACAAGAAGCTTTGGGAAAGCCAAAAGCATGAGCAGTGGTGTCAACCAGTAACAGGTAACACCGGGTAATAGTGGATGTTAGCGTGCACATTCTGCCGTGGGGTGAGGGGAGGTTGACAGATCTGGGCAAGAGTGGAAAAGTCACTACATGTGACTAATAAAAGTTCCCTGGAAGCTTCCACGAAATCCCATGGCTATAATGACAACGAACTCAGCAAATAGCAACTCATAAACAGAGATCAACAACCAATGGCTGAAGTGAGCTGGCCAAAATACCACTTTCTTTACTGTATGTGTATATGCATCTGGTACTCTATTGATAAAAAGAAGCCCATAGGTGCGGGCAGGCCAGACCTAAAAGAGATGAATGCTAGTCCTACTAGCTTTATAGTGAATTGTTTCTTCATTAAGGTAATTCTA
Source organism: Lissotriton helveticus (assembly GCF_964261635.1). Taxonomy (NCBI): domain Eukaryota; kingdom Metazoa; phylum Chordata; class Amphibia; order Caudata; family Salamandridae; genus Lissotriton; species Lissotriton helveticus. The sequence goes on from NC_136059.1 coordinate 938,617,443, forward strand.
CCACTACTCAGGAGCCACAACATAAGAGTATCATTGCATCAGTACAAAACTGATTAACCACTCTAGGAACGGTCCTCAAACACTGGAAAGTGTGTATTTCAATAGCACAAAAAACAAATACTTAAAAAATAATAATTAATAGACGGACTAAAAAGTTAGATTGGGACTCTGATATCCATGTTCGCAAAATCAAACTTATATATATATAATAATATATCCCCTGGAATATACATTACCAGATACTGCCATTGACCCATTTGAATCCTCTTTCACAAATATAAAATTTAAAGGGATAATGGAGCTCTAGTGATAGCATGGTTTTAGTAAACTGATCCAGTCGCAGCCGGCATGACTTGCGGGTGGGGGGCGGGGGTCAAGCGGGAGGGTTTGCACAGGGAGGGGGGTACATTTAAAAAATAAAGAGTTAAAACTTACCTTCGCCTCCGGTCCCGCGTTGCGTCTCCTCTCTCCTCACAGGAAGCAGCAGTCTCCCTCTCCTCCCCTAAGCCAATCACAATGCTGCAATGGCAGCATTGTGATTGGCTGGGACGCCCACCGCACAGGCATCTATGGGGAGGCCGTTTTCTCCATGCAGGCTGCCTATAGCCAGCATGGAAAAAACGTGAGAGTGCCTATGACTAGTGTGGTTTGGTCGGCCCTGGGGCCAACCAAATTGTCAGCACCCACAACAGTGGGCAAGCCACTCCTGCCCTGCCTGGAGCAGGACCACCCACCCGCCTGCCCCCAACCAAACCCTTCCGCTTTTTCGCAGTGCGAGAAGCAGAAACAAAAAATGGTATTCACAATACCATTTTATGTTTCTTCTTTTTGCACTGTGAGAAAGCATTGTGGCGACGCTTCTCCGCCCACGTGGAGAAGCCGCCCCTGACCTGATCTTTCAAATAATCCAAAATGTCCCCTTAATGCTTCTTTACATTCTCCCAGAGATTATGTCCAATTCTCAGACACATTACAGCTATTACACAGATGTATACTCCCTTCTGAAATTACTTGAAAAAATACCTTTATTTCAGATCTTATTTTGAAACTCGATTTTGTTCTTTCTCACTAGTCGTTCTAAATGTTCAAATAAAGCTCAAGGTCACTGCATCCAGACTGTGTCCGAACCATCAAGTTTTGTCACAGACAGGACCTAAAAAGAAAACAAGTATATTTGAATAGGTATAATTTGAAACCAGTAGCCATGGACAAAATCACTTGACAAAGTGTAGTTGTGGCATGTGTGCAAAAATCAACACCTCAGCAATACCAGTCCCACAACAGGACTTGATTTTCCATATGTCAAAATTGTATGCATTAAATAAAACTGATAATAATGATAATTTCAACACCACATCCCATTGCGTGCTGGACTGTGCATCTGTCTCTGCTTTACCAATTGTGAATCATATAAATAGAGCTAGTTATTCTGGCGCAATCGGACAAGATCAGATACCTGTGATAGTGTTATAAAAAAAAAAGAAAATGGAACTCTTGCGCAATTATCCGGCCTTTGTATTCCTTCCTTGCTACAACACTAGTGCTAGAACTACACCATAAGAAGAGTTGTTGCAAAGTTTCTAATAATTATGGAGAGATACCTCTTATGGATGCAGTAGAGAGAATGTTATGCAGGGGCATAGTAGAGCCCTTTGAGACATGGATCTATGAGAATGGAATTACCCCATGAACAATCCAGTTTTAAGCCAAATTGTTCTGTAACTGATAATATAACTGCTGTTCAGTTAATCATTAAGAAATATGTAACTGTTAGACAACAAATAATTTGTGCTGCATTTATTGATTTCTCCACAGTATCCAATCGTGTTTGGAGGCAACTTGCAGCACTTGCTTTCCCTCCTAATCTTCTAATTATTATAATTGCTTTACCTTTCTCTACATGGTGTAAGGTATTAATGATGAGCCACAAAGGTTTAATACAAAAGATAAGTAGGCAAAATGGGTTGAAACAGACATGTCTTTTAGCCCCTGTATTGTACTTAAGCGACTTGCCAGAACAATTTGTGCATCTGAAATATTTCCCAACAAAATTGGGCTCCCATACCTTACACAAATTGATGTATGCTGATGCTGTTGTTCTTTTTGATCTGACTCCAATAGGTCTTCAACAAAGCCTTAATTAAATCGATATGCAGAAAATCATTTTTTGAATATTAATGCCACAAAGAGTAAGATTGTAGTGTTCAGAGCTAAAAAATAGATATTGTTAGTTGGACATTAGGACAAAATAAACTACAAATAGCTAGAGCATTTTCATATTTAGGTAGGATATATTCTCACTTCTGCATGCATGCATGTATGTAGAAGCTAAGGTAATGATCCATGTGGGGGGGTCTTAAGCCAAGTTTACAGGTATTTAGGGGAAGACATTTTAATTACTTAGTCGAAGTTTATAAAACTAAAATTCGTCCTACAATAACTTATGTCTTTGAATGTATCCTATTTTCTACATGGTCATTTTTCGACTAAAATAAATGTAAGATCCAAAAACAATTGCGCATTAGAAGCTTCTGTTCCAGTGGAAATATTGTGACTTGAATTTCGTTTAATGAGTTCCTATGTCCTGGCGAGCAGCAGCAGGTACATGATTCAGCTGTCCCCTTATTCATGCCCCAGATGGAACTCCGAAGCAATTTTTCGAACAAAAAGACTTAAGCACTTTAGTTAAACAATGTACTTTTAGGATACTTTTTTACCATGTTCTGGAATTGTTTGATGTTCTACTGACAAACCACAACCTTCAGTCTCTTGGCCAACTGCAACTTGCCTTGAAAAGGTCTATACTTTTATTACATTTCCGCCTTATATTTATTGAGGTTTTATATTCTGTATTGTTGATCACAGTAGAGCCCTAAATCAATGAATACAACTGAAATTCTAATTATATTTCCGATGTAGTGCCTCAAGTGCTGTGGTAGGTTAATAACAGATGTAAGATAGTGGGGTGCAACTGACAATTCTGTAATGCTTTATTACACTGAAAATTCTTATAAACATTTAAAACGAGGACATCACACATCACCATATTGATCTTTAAACATTTGATACGAAGAGTGTTATGAAGAGTTTTTTGCAAGTTAACTGCCAAAAGTTTTAAATTCTTTGGGTAAGCTGTTAATGACTGACTTCATTGTTTTTTATGTATCTGTTCTTTCAGCATGGCAGGGGGACTTTCATATTCCTATATTACTCTACGAGGACATGCACAGCCAAAGAGCGAAAAATATTCTCCTGACTATATAAGCGTCCCCCCATCTGTGAAGGTGTAAACATCTGGATATCATTTGAACACACAAGTTTGTGAAGCTGAGCTGCTACAGAATGACCCCTTACATCTTCTCAAATATTCAAGCTGCCCTCATCCCTTGGGGGCATTATCAACAGAAGGAAGGGGTTCACAGGCATTTTCATCTGAACAAGGAAATCCCTGGAAGCCATTCCTGAAACCCAGCCCTAGACCTTCTAATCATGTGGGCAAATTTGTCCAATATCCATTTTCTTGATATATTATACAGATGGACTTTCCATTACACCTTTTAAAGTTGATTTTCTGATATTGTAAATTGTACTGAATGAAGGTTTGTTTATAGAATGTCCCCGGCGGCTTTGCTGGATACCTTTTACCCAGCTAACTTTACAAAGCCTAAAACGGTCATACACAGTCTTTGTGGGGGGTGTATTGTATTGCAGTTATTTTTTTATGATTATTTTATTTATGTCGTTTTTTAATTAGTTTCTTGTATGTGCCATCAGGAAAAACATATATTGTGAAGTCTACACTTAAATGCACCCATAATAAAATGAAGGAACATGTTTTAAAGTCAGAATATAATAATCATTATTTAAAATGTGATAGCTTCTTATTCTGAAAAAGTAAGTTTTGGTGCATTTTTTTAATTCCCTGATGATAAAACGGTATCAATGCAAATAACCTGTAATTAGTGTTAGTGAATGTGAGCTGCATACATTGTTACGTGTCTAGATTGTTCTCCTGCCTTCTTGTGTATATTGTGAAATGGCCCACATGCTGCCTCCTAATGACCCAGCCTTTGTCACAGAATGTAGGCACTGATAGCCTAAAAAAGTACTTTGACAGAAGGCCCATCCCATGCAAAGCTTATTTCAATCTATTAAGGCTTAAATTGAACCTCAACGTGTCACCTGTTATTCCTCTTTTCTATTTTTGTCACTCGGCTTTTTAATGAAACTAGCCTTACCTAATTGCAAAATCTGTTGTTTAGGCAGGCACACCAGTAAGGACTCATTCTAGTCACAATCTCTGTCTCTGCTGGCTGTGCCACAATTTGTAAAATCCAAGTCAGGGGTTAGTTCTTTTTCAATGCTGTACCCCAGCTTTGGAACGGTCTTCCTTTTTGTCTGCTTTAGAGGCAGCATTTTACCTTGTTTAGAATGGCACTCAAGACCTGCCTATTCTGCTGAGTGCTTTTGCTATTGCTACTTGTGTGTTCTAGCTCCATGTAGCCTCAGAGTTAAAGTCTGCACCCTAAAAGTTCCCATTCCTTCAGTTATTATTTTATGATACTCCATCACCCCAACTACATCTTTCAGCAAGAAATCTATTTTCTTAAAATTCCTTATATCATATTAACCCTTTAACCCTTGCACTCTTCCATCCAATGTGAAACCCAATCCTGTCTTCCATGAGAATAGTTTCCTCCCGATGGCTAGTTTCTCTACAACTTTTGAATAGATACAAATCCTGATGTAAATGTGAGCAGGCACTGGGCTCCATGCTCAAGCACACGCATTAGTAAAGCCAATAGCTTTGGTGTTGGCCGCCAGCCATCTGGCAATTCTTTTTTTGTTTTGTGATGGTTTTTGCAAAACGTTATTGTTTGGAAATATGCCAGGTCCTCATCAATCTAAAAGAAATCATTTGCTACATACAAAAATATTTTTGGGCGTCTCATTAATAAAAAAAAAACGATATTACTCACAGGCACGGAAGGAAACTACTTAAAAAGTTAGTCCGTCTGACATTAACTGTAGACCTCCCGCCTTTGAGAAAGAAAGCAGGCAAGAAAGAAATCTTGAAATAAAGAAGGTAGAAAAAGGACAACAAAGAAGGAAAGAAGAATAGAGAAAGAAACAAACAAACAAAGAAAGAAGAAAACAAAGGGAAAAGAATGAAAACAAGGAGTGAGAAAGAAAGAAGGAAATAAAGAAAGAGAAGCAGAGAAAGAAAGAGAAGGAAAAAAAATAAAAAGAAAGGGGGATGGAAAGAAAGTGAGAAGGAAGACAGTAAAGGAAAGAGAGGCAAGAAAAGGGCTGGTAAGAAGGAAAGAGAAAGGAATAGAAAAGGATGGCAGGAAATAGAAAGAAAGAAAAAGGAAGGAAAGAGGAAGAAAGCAATAAGAAAAGAAAAAGAAAGAAATATGAAAGAAAGAAAGAGAGAGAAGAAAAAGAAAGAAAGAAAGAAGGAACGAGAGAAGGAAAGAAAGATGGAAAGAGAAGGAAAGAAGGAATGAAAGAATGAAAGAAGGCAAGAGAAATGAGGAAAGAAATAAGTCAAGAATGAAACAGAAAGAAAGAAAAGTAAAAGGTAGGAAAGAAAGAAAAACATCGAGAGAAAGAAGGAAAGAGTGACACAAAGAGATAAGGAAGGCAACAGTGACGGAACGCAAGAGAAACAAAGACAAAGAATGAAGGAAAGATAGAAAGAAAGAAAGAAAGAGACAAAAAGGAAAGAAAGAAACAAGGAGAGAAAAAACAAGTAAAAAGAGGATAACTTATACCGTGCCGTTTCAAATGCACAATGTGAAATAGCAACAGTCAGAAAAGCAAAACTCCCAAAAGGAATTTACAACAGTATTGGCAGGAGATGAGATTTGATAAAGAAGCAATGTGCTTCAGAATCATCCTGTTATCACATCACATCAGCCTCTACACACAAAGGCAACACTAACGTAATTGTAAAGTGACATCAAAAGCCCTGGCACTAAAAGGTACTAGCTTGGGTTCGGATGTGCTCCTTGTGAGAGACCAAAATGAAGTCACTCAAAGCGAAGTTAACCAGTGGCTTAAGTAGGCTTGCCACTGTCCCATGCTGCATGCTGTTGTGAGTGTAAGCAAAATGTGAATGACACAACAACAGACCAATAGATGAAGAGAGGTGGCTTAAAGCCTCTATATGTAAGTATATTTTACATAGTTTAATAAAATCAAAAGATTTTGGCTAAGGCCAGACCTAAAATTAGCTTCAGTGCTCCAATTTAATTCTAAATCATAGACCTTGCTATTCAATTCATCAAGAAGTTGATGCTATCTTACAGAACCTCAGGAGCACTGACCAAATGGTGGAAATAGGAAGCGCATAGGAGATACTATTAAAGTATGTGGAAAACATAAGCAGCTGCCTTGAGTGATATGGTCTGCATGAGATGAGAATGTGGGCCTGTTTAGAAAAGTTAACTTCAGTGTAAGTTGGTTTTCTGGGGCAAACAGCTGCCAAGTCTGATTCTGCCACAAGCCAACTGGAGCGCCTCACTATTACATAGCCCACTTAGAAGATCGTAGAGAAGCATCCTAAAGATCTGCTAAATTCTCCAAACAGGAGAAGGTCCTCTGAGCAAAAAACAGATGTCACAGTTTCATTAGATCCTGGAAGTTACTTCTGTTCAATTCGTCAGATTCGGAACTTGCAGAGCTCAAAGCCCATCACAGGCTGCCTGGTGACTGAAGCGGAGAAGGGCTGCAGAAGCCCAGATAGTTTAAGCAGGAGCTTGCACTCAAGGGTTTCTGTACGGCAATACACATTTTTAGGCAGTAGTAACTAAAATCTCTAAAGGAATGTATTCACATCCTACATTAAAGTAGCGATTACTGGGCTGTCAGGAATATCCTTAGGAGTGGTTACCAGATGGTCAGATTGCTAAGTGCAACAATTAGTGCCTATGCCAGCATATTGTTTTGCTCTTACTATTGATCATATGAGTCCCATGCTATGTTTGGGAAAATGCAGAATCATTCAAAGATTCACTGTTTTCTAACGGGGCATTCGGATCATAGAAGGTTAATTCTGTTAGGTACATCAATAGCTGTAAGGGTGAGTGATGCCCATCAGCACCTCATCTGAGATTCCCACTGCCTCTGCCAACTGTAAGAGCAACACATATTGGGCCCCATTCACCCAAAAAGTAGTGCCTCTGCACCCATAGAAACATAGCTACATAGAGGCGCTGATTTTCAAATGTTTGGTGCCAGGCGCAGGTTTCCAGGTATATTTCTGGGAATTTTGTGACTTTTTCTAATGGTTCCTAGTAGCCATGTGTGGTGTTCTTCATTGAAGAGGTCTCCGCACATGGGCATTTTTGCCAAGGGGATGGCCCTTCTTGTATATCCCAGCAAGCAATGGGGGTAAACTTATTTTTGCAACCAAATTTACCTTTGTGAATAGGGGCCAATATTTTCACACATCTGCATTCCTAAAAATTGGTTTCTTGTGCAAGTAAAGGGAGTCTATACCTTCCTGAGTGACAATAGAAAGAGATAGCATGTTGGTGGAAGGTCAAGTCAAGTTATAATTAAGGTATTGAAAGAAATATCTTCCGTAAGATAAAGCTACATTGATCAGGTGCCACAGTGAAAAGGAGCACCTGTTGCCCTGTCTACTATACAATCAGTGGTCCGCAACGAGTAGGCTAGGGGCCTGATTTTGGGACAGTCTTCAATTATTGTGATTGACGTCCTCCATATCATATTAAAGTTTAGCAAACAACATTTTCCTCTTATTTGTTACCTCTTCTACCATAGTAATTGTAGACACATTTTGCAAGTATTCTGAACTACTCCATTTTAGGTGTTTTGTACAGTTTTGGCATTTCTTACAATTCTACTAGAAATATTGAAACTGGTTTGGAACTCCACTTTCTGGAGAATGTGCTGGTCCATCACATATCAACATATACGTGCTTACAGATACCTGCTAACATATAGCTGCTTGCTGCGTGTGCTAACTGTTTGCGCATGCGCTTCAAGTCCTGCTGAGTCCAGGTGAATTTATAAGGTTCATTTAAAAATAAAGAACCTCGGGGCATATTACCAAGCAATAGCGATAATTATCGCTATTGCTTGGTTAGAGATAAAAATTTACCGCTGTGCTGCAGCGATTTTTATCGCAGATAAACCTTGGTATTACCAAGGTTTATCGCAAATGCGATAAAAAACGGCCGCAATGCATGAATATCGCTGAAAAGTCAGCGATATTCATGCATTACCGAGCTAATGCTCTTAGCCATGTTATCCACCTCCCATTGGATAACATGGCTAAGAACTGCTCAGGGCAGGTGTTAGCTTTTGGAGATATTCGCGCTTAGCGCGAATATCTCCAAAAGTTGGTAATAGGAGATAGCGATGTTAGCGACTGTTTCCAGTCGCTAACATCTTGGCACGCCCACTTTGCATGTCATTAGTGATAAATATCACTGACATGCAAAGTGGGGCCCAAGATGGTCGTTATCTCCTACTAGCTGTCGCTAACTGGTGTTAGCGACAGCTAGGTAATAGGGAGATAATTTTATCTCCGCTTTCTGGGCTTTTAAAGCCAAAAAAGCAGAGATAAACCCCCTTGATAATATGCCCCCTCATTGTTAAATCTGGCATTACCCTCGCCGTTTTTTTTTGGTGCAAAATATACAAATACATATATACATACATATGAGGGCTTTCAGACAGCCCTCTTCATCCACTGAACTTTTGTAGTGTAATTCACATTTTGCTTCCGCCCACCACAGCATACAGCACGGGACTACAGCTCAGCCCACTTCAGTTACTGGCTCCTCTCTCTGTGAGTGATGGTATTTTGCTGCTTTACTTCGTCTTCCACAACTTGAAGCAACAGACAGGCAGTTCTGACAATCAGAAAAGATCCTCTCCAGTCAACACTGTACAACAGCCTTGTAAGGAGCTCCTATGCTGTACAAGCGGTAGGTTCACAGCAACACGGGCCCCATACAGAGCATAATTACTGGAATAACGAGGAGACGCGCCATAACTCATATTCTCTCAAACTTAAAGGTTCCAAATCGGAAATGGCTGCCATGCTTGGTCTAGTGATTTAAATGGGCCTGTACTCACCAGTACTGGAACTTCTCTTCAGCCTGGGAGAGTATCGGTACTCTGATTGACTTCATGGCAGGCTCAGGGTAGGTTTATCTGATAGGGCAGGACAGGTGCCGCTCTTCTACTGAGGTGATTGTAAGCACACCGAGGCCCTATTATATAGGAGTAGATGTTGCTGAAGACACCACCATTGTGATTTTAAGTGCAAAGTCTAATTAGACCCTTCACAATCTGTCATGTGCTAGGCAGTGTGTCCTGAAGGCCAGGTCAAGTTGGGAAGGCTGTCACCCAAGGGGCTTATGTATAAACCCCTTGCGCCCGCTTGTGCGTCAATTTGTATGTTAAAAACAGTGATGCACCGGTGACACAAGGAGCTGGTAGATAAGCCCCTAAGTCAGTTTTAGCAGGTTTGAGTCAAAGGGACACCAGGGAGCCTCAGTCTTATACACCTGTAGGAATACAATTTTGATAAAATAGAAACATATCGTCTGCCAGCCAAATTGAAATCGTTCATAAAAATGAAATGTATTAAACATATTGAATGCAGTGTGTGATTGGCCGAGTGTGTAAGCACATGTACTGTGTGCTTGCCAGCATGACGTGTTTGTGTTTGTCTCCAGTGCCCAACGCTGTCAAAATGCTGCCAGCGCCCTCACACAGCACGGAAGCCCAGCTCTGCAAACCCTTTCTCTAATTATACAGACATTAACCTACAAAGGTAAGGAAGCGGAGGGGTCAGTCAGTGGAAGGTGGACCAGTGGAGCTAGCTAGTTAATGGTGGAAGGTAACTGGAGGTCATGGCAACATTATCAAGGGGACAAATAGTCAAAATACAGACCACGATTCAGTGGTGTGGATTTTGCCATTAGGTCTGGTTGAATGACCATTGCATTTTTTAGGAAGGAAGTGAAGTATCTAGGACAGGCTTCTCCAACGAGTAACTCGTAAGCTACTGGTAGCTGTCTAGCTAGCTGCCTTTGACTAGCTCTCCTGTATGTGGCCCAGTCTACTAAATTAGAAGGTTTTGCTTGATATAAATATTATAGTTATACCACATTGAAAAGTATGTATTCAAGATGAAAATGTGTTTATTTTCAGAACTCTTAAGATGTTGTTGGATGAAAAAAATTGTTGAATTTCCAAAATAATTTAAATTTAAAGCTGATATTTGAGTGATAAATCATGTGGTGTTGGGGAGATTTATTAGTAATATTACCTTGGTTCATGAGCATTGCAGTTATGACTGTTGAGTACTAACTGTTTAAAGACATTCCAAATTAGCAGCACATTTTTAGGTAGAGCCTATACAGCGCTTGCGCTGTAAGGCGATCTCTTGTCTGTACTTTGTGGGGGCTTACTCCGCCCATGCTTTGGATTGGCTTTTGTCTGTGTCGTTTAAAAATCACAGCCTGCAAATGGCTAAAGGTGGATTCATGTCCCACCTTTTCTGGCAAGTTCACTCCCATGGAGTATTGCCTCGGGAGCAAGCAGGGACACTCATGCTGCTAGCGTGCCTTTATCTTTTTCTTTTGGGACACTAGTTTTGTTGGCTGCTTTTTGAACAGTTGGCTGCGGCGTCGGGTAACATGGATTTCCGTCACAAAGAGGCAGTGATGAATAAAATAAATTAAGTGTATAAAATTCTTTCCCCTCTATTGCGAACTTGACCTGAAGGTATTAGAGCGCTTAACATGATTGCTTTCAGGGCAATTAGGTGATTTGCCCAAATCATATGTTTTTGAGCCGATGCAGAGACCCGAACCTGGCCGCCAGTTTAATTTAACAGTGGTGCTTTCACAGGAATTGAGCCGCCCGACCTGTACCCTGTCACGGTATACGTCACTGCACATTTCCATTTGTGTGTAACCTATGGCGCGAAGCACTACCAGCGCTGTCCCCATGGGGAAGAAACAGAGGAAAGAACGAGGACAGGTAACCACTGTCCAAGTGTATCCCCTCTGCCCTTAGCTACCCTCATCCTGACCGGAGGAACACTGCTGGGACTGCCGCGCTTCTATCACTGTGCAGTTGCACCGGTTTCTGTTTGAAATGTTGGCTTGGCATGTATGCAGTCATTTTGTAGGAAGCGTCTGGTAGGTCACTCCCCACCAATAGAAACACGTATTCTAACTTTATTTCTAAAGCATACTTCCCCACGCGACCCCGACATGTGATCCTCAGCAGGCGAGTAAGGTTATCTCTTTGACTCCATCTCACTGTTTCACTAAAGCTAGGAGCACTTAAGAAACAACACAAACGGTGAAAACGTGCTCACTTACAGTTAAAAACATAATGAACAATTTATAGGGAGAGCTGGAGATGTATAGATGAGCACTCAACAATGGCATATTTTTCAAAGTATGTGGTATATATTAATCAGTGCTTAAATGCAACCAGGTGTGCTATATGGAGTGCGGTCCTATCATTCAAGGCTGTACCCTTGAAGCTGAGGAGAGAAGGAAGGAGTGATCTTTCCACAAACAAAACTGGAAATCCCTTTAAAATCATGAGATTTATGAGGTCGTGGCCTATAGAAACAGACCAAAGAAAGCAGGAAGCAAGGTTCATAGCCCCTAGTCTCGATTCCCCATGTGTCATATGAAGAGCGCACTCTATATCAGGTTGGATTTGTTCCCGTCCGTGCTGAGGACGACTCATATGGTGCATGTGTTAGCGACTAGAGTTAGATAGACTATAGTGCTACATTTATAATTTGCTCCATCGTGAGATAAGGAAATGCGCAAATTGTCCTCACATGGAAATTGCAGCATACAATTACTACAAAAGTAATACAGTTCCAGTCAATTTGCGGCACTACGATATACATTGTGCTCGTTAATTCACAAATTACGTCAGAAAGCATGCCTCCTAGGTGTTATGTGTCGGCAGCTGATGGCGCTAGAGTGTGTTTCTTGCGAGGCAGTCGCCACACCATGAACGATACTCCGGAGCTCTGCTGGTCGGTGCTCGGTACTCGGTGAGATGACCTGTTATCCGAGCTGACTGAGTTGGAGCGAGCGAGGCGAGGCGAGGCGAGGCGAGGCGGATGTCGGTAATCACGGCTTTGGTTGTCTAGAAGGCTGTTTTCAAGTTCAGAACACCCGGCGGATATCCGATATCGCGTGTGAGCAGCAGGTCACAGGCTGGAGTCTCCGTCCTCTTGAATCCTAGCTTCTACATTTTAAAGGTCGCGATCAGAGGCAGCGTGACCGCTACTGCTACTGCTACTGTAGCGATTCGGGCTCAGTTTGGAAGGTGCCCGGGCAGTGCAATTCCATTTTCTACTTGCTGGTGCAGGAGGGGAGCCAACATGGCGACTCGGGAGCAGAAGGACATCAAACTTAAAACGGCCCTGAATCGGAACGCGGCAGAAAGCGATCCTGCAGAGAAACCTGCTGAGACAATGCCTGACAAGACGGACCCCCCTCCTAAAGGTAAATGGGCTGAGGGGAATGCAAAAAAGGTGCCTGGGAAGTTGGCTGGTCATAGCGTGTCAAAAGACAGCTCGCTGGCAGGCGCGACGATTTCACCCTCCATTACTAAACATTTCTCTGCTTTAACTAAGCCCCCCAACACTTTCTCAGCCGCCCGCAGCATACCTGATGGGAGGGGGGATGCTAACTCAAGTGAGGCTCATCGAATGGCTGAGGGGACAAGGAGCTAGGTTTCATGCCACAAACTCCACTAACCTCTCAGATTCCTTTAACTAAATTCTCGGTCAGAGACCCAGGCAAATATGTGAATAACCCTGGGAAGGAAGGGACGGGAGAAAGTCTACCTACGCCTGCGCAAGCCCCCGAGGTGGTAATAAATGGTACAGAGGCACTAACCAGCACCCCGGTCACTCCAAATACTATTATTATCAGCTCAGCTAATCCTTCCCAGCTGCATACTGAAATCCAGGGCAGGAAGTACCATAAGGAGAGTGCTGCCTCTGGCCCCATTGATCCACAGTCTCCAGACCTAATTACAGAAAACTTCTTTTCAGTCTCAGATGGGTTTTTAACCAACTCAGAAAATGAGAATGAAGATGCCCTGACTAGCTCTTCCGAGAACAGTAAACCGGAGGATATCGATTCTGATCCAATACCCAAAACTTCCTTACAAAAAAAGAAAATTAGGAGTGAAAGACGGACCCAGCTGAAATGGGATTCTTCAGATTCTCAAGGGCCTTTCCCCATGGTGGATTCACCTAACACGATAACTGGAAGTACAGCTGAGCCTTCTTTGATTACCATTCTGGAATCCATTAAACAATTTCCGGACGAAGCACGATCTGATACCCTGGCAGCGAAGGGGGCCTCTAAAAAACTTCAGGTTGGGATCAGGAAACTAAATAAAATCTGTACAGATATTGGTGACCGAGTTGCTATGGTAGAAGCCTGGCTAGAGTCTCTGCTTATCCCAGGCTGATTGTCTCTCATATCTGATGACCAAGATGGAGGACCAGGAGAATAGAATGCGGAGAAATAACCTAAGGCTGCTTGGGATCCCAGAAGGGGTCGAGGGAGACGATCCCAGAGGCTATATTGTCAAGTTGCTCTGTGTGGCCTTTCCTTCAGAGTCCAGCTGGAACTGGGACAAAGAGATCCAGAGGGCGCACCGTTTTCCGTTCAACCTAAAATTGCGAAGGGATAGCAGCCGATACGGAAATGACAAACCCAGGTTTTTTTTGTTTTTTTTTGGAAACTTTCTTTTGAGGCAGCTGGTATATGATCAAGCCAGACCAAACTCTCAGAAGGAAATCAATGGTATAAAGTTCTTTTCCAAACCAGACTTTGGCCACGCACAGTTGAACGCAGGTGGCGGCTACGTCAACTGATCTCCCCTTTTCAACAACAAGGTGCCCAAGTCTATCTTATGAATCCGGCCAGGCTGAAAGTAATATTTGAGGATACCACGCGGATTTTCCTGTCAGAGATCAAAGCAGGAGAATATCTGAAGGACATTGTGGGAAGAAAAAGGCCAAGTTAAGCTTGTTTGATCCTTGGGGTCCAGCTGTACTAGGCTGATATAGTCTTTATTTGTTTATCATCCTATTGCTGATTCAGATGCTCTATGCTCTACGCTCTATGCTCTTCACCACTAAATATAGTACCCATGCATGCACATACATACTCATTTTTTGTTCTTCCTCACTTTCTTCTTTTTTAAATATAAGGCTCTGGTTTGGTTTTTTTCTTCTTCTTGTTCCACCCTTTTTTTATTTTAAGGGGGGGAAATAAATAAAAAAAGAAGAATTTTGGTGTAGTGTGAAGCAGCTGGCATCTATGGGCAATGAAAGGGCAAGGTGGTGAGAATCAAATCACCGACCCTCTGTTTGAAACCTGGTGTGGTCTGGCAATCATAGCTCACACTTGCGTACCATCATTCAGGCGTTCCCTGACTGCCTGTTTTTGGGGGGGAGGGGGGAGGAGGGAAGTTGGTCCGCTAGCAGCAGTAGTAGAAGTATGGTATTGGTTTAGATTTTTTCTTTTTTTCGGTTTTGCATGTGATGCCGGATTTGGGAAGGCGAGGGGTTGGGGGACAGGGTGGAGGCCTAGGAAAACTCTATTTAGCAACATTATTAGCTTAACGGGTGGTAAAGGAAGATCTCCACTGATGAAGACATCTGCGAATGTGTCTAAATGTATTTAAAATATAACACCTAATATGCTGAACAAACTTAGAATCATCTCACTCAATATTTGTGGTCTGAATGACCCTGCGAAAAGATGCAAAACTGCACAAGTCTTACAAACAATGGGGGAAGACATTGTCTGCCTTCAGGAGACACACATAGAAGGCGCTCAGAAATCTTTGCTGAGCTCCCTGGGCTATAAAGTCATCGGTGCGACTCCGCAAGGAGCCAGGATTAAAGGAGTTGGGATTCTAGTCTCCAGAAAGTTACCTCTAACTGTTAATCAGGTAAAAACTGATTCTCTGGGACGGTGGGTGATAGCAGGGTGTTCCCTCCCTTCTGCCGCCTCGAATTTTGTTTTTACTATTTGCTCTGTATATGGGAGCAATCTTGATGATCCAGGGGTAATTCATGTTATAAATGATGAACTTGCACACTAGCCACTTCCTATCATACTGTGCGGTGATTTAAATTTAAATCTGCCTAGTACCTGGAACCCAGAAGGGTCTTAGGAATACAGAGGCAGGAAACCTAAGGTCTTCCAGGCGGTGCTAAATTTGATCAGAACCCATGGCTTGAAAGACGTGTGGGCGGATTTAAAACCTAATCAGGATGGGTATACCTTTTTTTCAGCTCCTCATACATCATTTGCTCGGCTGGACTATTTTTTAGTCTCCGCATCCCTGATACATGATTGTGTTATTGACACTGCCCCTCGACTTCTTTCCGATCACAATCCTCTTGTGATTAACTTCGAGGGATTGGTAAATAGGGGTCAAGGTTCTAACTGGACTTTTGAAAAAGCCCTTCTATATGATAATGATTACGTAGAACACATGAAAAGATGGATACAGGAATTCTTAGAGATAAATTCTGGGTCAGCTTCAGTCATGGTTGTCTGGGACACATTAAAGGCAGGGATAAGGGGGGAGACGCTCAGATTTACTATCAGAAGGAATAAAAAAGAGAGAGTACGGGCTGACGCTTTAAGCAAGCAAATGGTAGAAGCCGAAAGAAAGTTAATCCAAGCTGTGTGGGCGGGGTCTGGAATTGAAGAAGCTCAGACCAACATAGCAATTGCCAAAGCAGAAATGGGGACCATATTGGCAGAACAAACAGCAGCAAAATGGGCCTCGTCCCGCGAAAGGCTTTATGAATGTAGTGCACTTATTGGCCATCAATTGGCCATGTCTACTAGGGAACAGACTTCTGCCAATTTGATCTCTTCAATCCAAACAAACTCGGAGGGGATAACGAATGACCCTGTAAAAATAGAGGAAGCGTTCAGAGACTTCTATGAGACATTATATACAGAAGAGATTATTAAGCCTAGAGAACTTGGAGAATTGTAAATTGACAATTATCTAGATGCTTCTCTGGTAGTAGAGCTCAATAGCGAGAGTAGGGATCAATTAGAAACCTCCCCAGCCTGGGATGAAATTGCAATCGCATTGGCAAGTCTTCCGGATGGCAAGGCCACAGGAGATGATAATATCCCAGTTGAATTAAAGATTTATTTACAAACATAGTTTCTTCTATTTTTAATGGGTCCCCTCCTCCGCAGTCTTGGTCTTCAGTAAAAATAGTAGTATTCCTTAAAAAAGATAAACCTGCTCTGGAAATGTCTTTTTATAGACCGATAACTCTTATTAACACAGACTCCAAGATATTCTCTAAAGTCCTTGCATCTAGACTGTCATTAAATATTGATTCTCTTGTTTCGAATTGGCAGCACGGTTTTATACCGAAAAAGGGTACCACGGAACATGTCCGCCGGACTATCACTCTATTTGATGCTGCCAAGGTTACAGGAGACCCGATCGCATTAATACTCTTAGATTATGAAAAAGCATTCGATCGGGTCTCCTGGCAGTACCTATGGGGGGTCCTGAGATGGATTGGGTTTGGTCTCAGGATATTACAGGCACTACAGGCCTTATATCAGGGCCCCACTGCCAGAATTTCAATCAATGGGCATCTGACAAGGCAGATAGGGATAACACGTGGAACAAGACAGGGATGTCCCTGCTCACCGCTACTGTTTGCATTATTTATTGATCCTTTGATTAGGAAAATTGAATCTAACCCGGAGATAATAGCGGTGAGCCGGTTTGGCTTTGACACAAAGATACACATCGGCGTATGCCGATGATTTAGCCATGGTAACTCCAGAACCAGAAAGGGCCATTAAGGGTATGGAACAAGAAGCCCAAGAATTCAGGGGGATCTCTGGCTTTGCCATCAATAAATCTAAAACTCAGATTGTGCTGAACGAATACATAAGTTGGAATGATGATAGAGTAACCAAGAAGGTGAAATCCCTTGGGGTCAAGATAGTTTCCAACTTGGATTTAATTGTTAAAGAAAATCTGACTCTGCTTGCATCCAATATGAAAAAAACACTTAAGAGGATTAACAATATGCACCTGAAAATCGTGGGGAGGTGTAATGTTTTAAAAATGACTTTTTTTCCCAAATTGCTATATTTTTTTCGGACCATTCCCCTAGAATTTAATAATAAAATGCTGCATATGTTTGATCAAACTTTCTCCCAGTTCACATGGGCTTATGCTCAACCAAGAAGGGCTTTTAGATTTATTTCGCTACCTAGAGAGGGAGGAGGGTGGGCTCTCCCCAATATCAAACTATATTACTGGGCTACGGTTTTGCAATATAGTTCTGAGCTATTGCAAGACTCTCCTACCAAGAACCCCTCAGGTCTCCCGTCGCCCTATACAACTCTTCTGGGGGAAAGGGTAAGAGGATGTCTGTGGCGACAACTAGATCATGGCTATTTCAAACGGGTCAGATTTAAAACTCTTTTGAATGCCTATAAAGTATTTTCCAACATACGCAAATCGCTTGGGCTTTCTAAATTTAATTTCTATACAGCTACTCGGAATAATGACAGCCTACCACTCATTTTTCAAAGTGCATATCTTACACAGTGGTATCAAGCGGGCTTCTCCAAACTGGGCGATGTGATTACCTCTGCAGGCATACTGCCTTTCGGTATCCTGAAAATTCGGTATAATTTGGACAATGGACAACTATTTCAGTATAATGCAATTTCAGGATATCTAACAAATAAAACTGTTGGTCCCGCAGGATTCGGTAAGACAGCCTTAATAGATCAAATTCTAGAGCCTAGCATACCACGGATCGGAAGTATCTACACAATGCTAAATGAGCGGAGGCCAGATGACATTAATAGAATTGACGAAAAAAGGCAGCAGAAACTGAATGTACCTTTTAAAACCTTTTGCCATGCACTAAGTCTCGCACAAACACATCTCCTGTCATCAAAACTGCAGGCACAATTCTATAAAACTGGCTTCTTCTTATATATAACTCCAAGTAGAGTGGCTAAATGGGGCTCTGGAAACGGAACCACCTGCCCGAGATGTGCTGAATATAGTGCAGATTCAGTGCACATGGTTGCCACATGCTCTAAACTGGCCCCATTACTTGAAAGGGTGCAACAATTCATCAATAGAGTTCTCTTACAAGATATACAACTGATGCCTGTTACTGTGATGTTAGGATTAAACAACATGATTAATTTAAAATCTGGTGGTGCCTTTTTGTTCCTGGCCATGACCATACTTCGGATCTGTATAGCCTCTCATTGGGAGGATCCAAACCCTCTCTCTTTTGCCAAATGGCAGGCTCGATTGCTTTCCACTCATAAACTTGAGTCAGCCATATATTTTAGGATGGGCAGGGCAGGGAAAAAAAGTGGTTAGAAATATGGTTACCTTTAACCAGGTGGCTTAACACATTGAATATACAGGAGTGTTAGAAAGGCGAACCCGGGGGAGGCAGAAGGAGTCTGACTGACCACCCCTAGGTCTACCCCTCCTTCAGAGAAGGGACCGAGCGATGTCGAGAGGCCTCCGACGGGAGGGCCCTCTCCTAGAATCGTACAGCAGAGTAACCACACCCCTACAAATATACACCACACGTAGATAGAGTTTTCAATTTTTATCTGGCAATAAGTATCGTTTCAATGTATACAGCAGATCCCGAGATCTGGAGAGTCTCGTGACAAAGGGGCAAGGTAGCGAGACAGTCTTATAGATGGTCGGTTGCAAGGAGACTCTACGCACAGCTCTCAATCCTCGAGCTGGGGAGCTCCGGGAGGTTGGGCCGCGGCAGCGCCAGCAGGCTCCAAGATGGTTCAGCGAGTGTGGACCGCGGCAGCGCCAGCAGGTTCCAAGATGGTTCAGCGAGTGTGGACCGCGGCAGCGCCAGCAGGCTCCAAGATGGTTCAGCGAGTGTGGACCGCGGCAGCGCCAGCAGGTTCCAAGATGGTTCAGCGAGTGTGGACCGCGGCAGCGCCAGCAGGTTCCAAGATGGTTCAGCGAGTGTGGACCGCGGCAGCGCCAGCAGGCTCCAAGATGGTTCAGCGAGTGTGGACCGCGGCAGCGCCAGCAGGTTCCAAGATGGTTCAGCGAGTGTGGACCGCGGCAGCGCCAGCAGGTTCCAAGATGGTTCAGCGAGTGTGGACCGCGGCAGCGCCAGCAGGTTCCAAGATGGTTCAGCGAGTGTGGACCGCGGCAGCGCCAGCAGGTTCCAAGATGGTTCAGCGAGTGTGGACCGCGGCAGCGCCAGCAGGTTCCAAGATGGTTCAGCGAGTGTGGACCGCGGTAGCGCCAGCAGGTTCCAAGATGGTTACAGCAAAGATGGACCGCGGCAGCGCCAGCAGGTCCCAAAGAGGTTACAGCGAAGATGGACCGCGGCAGCGCCAGCAGGTTCCAGGTAGAACAGCAAGGGGAGTTCGTCTCAGGGTCAGCCGCGACAGCGTCAGCAGGGCTTCTCGACTCCGGGATACAACTCCCGTCCTACTCCGGGGCTGGCCCAGATATAGGTCTGGAGTCCTTTGATGTCCGGACCCTCTCGCCTGGGGGTCAGAGGGGCCGGGATGATGGTGTCCAGACACCCAGCAGGGGGGTGGAGCCAGAGCCCAGGGAGGCCGGAGGGTGATCGAAACCAGGCATCCGGGGATGGTTGGAGAGCCATCGAAACTCCCCTCTCCTTGTCTCTGGTGGAGTGGCCACTCTACCACCCGGAGGGTTCTTGGTGCCTCGATGGCGGGCTCGCTGGGGCCGTGGCCGCGGCTGGTCCGGGACCACGTGTCTGTGACGTGATGGGCCCAAGATGGCGTCGGGCCTGGAATGAGGGTCCGGGGTGGGCACCGGACCGGTAATGCTGGGGCGGCTCGAGGGTGCCGTGTCAGTGGTTGTGGGCCGCCGGGTGGCGGATCTGGTGGTTTGGAGGGCGTGCAGAGGTGTGCCCGAGGCCGACCCGGGCTTGATGGAGGGCCGATGTCGTCCGGGGCCCGCCATGCGGGAGGGGTAGGACCACGCCACGAGGCCGGGTCCAACACGCGTCCCCCCAGCTGAAGGCAGGGGAGAGTCACCCATCTTCTTGGGGATTCTCCTCGCCAAGGCGGAAGAATCTGGAGAGGCCGTCAGCGTTGGCGTGGTCGTTGCCAGGGCGATGCTCCACGGTGAAGTCCATCCCTTGGAGGGAGATGGACCAACGTAGCAACTTCGGGTTCTCGCCCCGCATCTGCATCAACCACCGCAGGGGCCGGTGGTCGGTCTGTACTCGAAGTGGGTGCCGAAGAGGTAGGGCCGGAGCTTCTTTAGGGCCCATACGACGGCGAATGCTTCCCTCTCGATGGTGCTCCATCGTTGTTCTCGGGCCAGCAGGCGCCAGCTGATGAAGGCCACAGGGAGGTCGACTCCGTCAGAGTTCATTTGGGAGAGTACGGCCCCAATGCCGTGTTCCGAGGCGTCAGTTTGGATGATGAACTCTCAGCTGTAGTCGGGGGCCTGGAGCACCGGGGCGGTGCACATGGCAGTCTTTAGGGTCTCAAAGGCTACTTGGCAATCGGGGGACCAGTGCACCTTCGGGGGTAGTCTCTTGGAGGTTAGTTCTGTGAGGGGCCCCACAATGCTCCCATAGTCCTTTATGAACCGCCGATAGTATCCAGTGGGCCCCAGGAAGGCTCGGACGGCGGTCTGGGTGACGGGGGGCTCCCAGGCCTGGATGGCATCGATCTTGGGTTGAAGGGGAGCCACTTGGCCGCTCCCCACTTGGTGTCCCACATAGGTCACGGACCCTTGACCGATCTGGCACTTGCTGGCTTTTATTGTTAGTCTGGCCCGTTGGAGGGCCGACAGGACCTTCCAGAGGTGGGTCAGGTGCTCGTCCCAACAGAGGCTGTACACCGCAATATCGTCCAGATAGGCGGCGCTGAACTCTTCCAGTCCTGCCAGCACCCGATTCACTAGTCTCTGGAAGGTGGCCGGAGCATTCTTCATGCCGAAGGGCATCACGTTGAAGTGGAAGTGGCCATCGGGGGTCGAGAAAGCGGATCGTTCTTGTGCCCCTGGCGTGGGGCCGATTTGCCAGTATCCGGCCGTGAGGTCGAAGGTGCTGAGGTACCTGGCGGCCCCCAGGCGATCGATCAGTTCATCCGCTCGGGGAATGGGATGGGCGTCGGTCCTGGTGACGGCATTCAGTCCCCGGTAGTCGACACAGAACCGCAGCTCCGGGGGCACCCCGGGGGCGGCGGCCTTAGGGACCAGGACGACAGGACTGGCCCATGGACTGTCTGAGGGCTCGACTACCCCTAGGGCTAGCATCTTGGAAACTTCGGCTTGGATGCAGGCCCGGACTCGGTCGGGGACTCGGTAGGCTCGGTGCCGCACGGGCGGACTGTCCCCGGTGTCGACGTCATGAACACACCACTGGGTGACTCCGGGGGTGAGGGAAAATAAGTTCGCAAATTGACCCAGCAATTTCTGGCAGTCCTGGCGCTGTTTGGGTGTCAGCGCGGGAGAGAGGGAGACTCCCTCGACGGAGCCATCTTTCTCGGAGGTGCCCAGGAGGTCTGGTAGAGGCTCGGAGTCGTCCTCTGCTCCGTCATCGGTAGCCAACAACAGGCTCAGTTCGGTGCGGACAAAGTAGGGCTTGAGCCGATTGGCGTGCAGGACCCTGAGGGGGTTCCGGGGGGACTCCATGTCTACTAGGTAGGTGACGGGGCTCTTGCGCTCCACCACTTTGAAGGGCCCTGTCCATTTGTCCTGGAGGGCGCCGGGGTCGACCGGGGACATGACCCAGACCTGCTGGCCCGGCTCGAATTCAATGGACGAGGCATTTTCATCATACCAGCGCTTCATCTCCTCTTGACTGGCCTTCAGGTTGGTTTCGGCCAGTTCCCGGAACTTCCGAGTCTGGTTGCGGAGAGTCAAGAGGTATCGGAAGACATCGGGCGGAGTATCGGAGGCGGCCAGCTCCCAGCCTTCCTTGACCAGTCTGAGGGGGCCTCGCACCGGGTGTCCATATAATAGTTCAAAGGGGCTGAACCCCAGGGACTTCTGGGGTACCTCTCGGTAGGCGAACAGGAGGCATGGCAGCAGAACGTCCCATTTGCGCCGGAGGGGCTCTTCCAGGCCCTTGATCATTCCTTTCAGGGTCCTATTAAATCGCTCCACTAGTCCATTTCCTTGAGGGTGATACGGGGTGGTGAACTTATACGCGACCCCGCACTGTTGCCACAGGGACCGCATATATTTCGATATAAAGTTTGTGCCCCGATCACTGACGACCTCTTGGGGGAAGCCGACTCTGGAGAAGATCCCCATTAGCGCCCGGCCCACTACGGGGGCTGTGATAGTCCGGAGGGGGATAGCTTCTGGGTAGCGGGTGGCATGGTCCACCAGGACGAGGATGAAGCGGTGCCCCTGAGAGGTGGGAGGATCCAGGGGCCCCACGATGTCGATCCCTACTCGCTCGAAGGGAGTGGTCACCACGGGAAACGGTTGGAGTGGGGCCTTGATTTTCCCCCCACTCTTTCCGCTGGCTTGGCAGGTCGGACAGGTTCGGCAGTGGTTGTACACATCGCGGCGCATCTTCGGCCAATAAAAGTGGGTCACCAGGCGGCTGTAGGTTTTGTCCTGCCCCAGGTGCCCGGCGCGGGGCACGTCATGTGCCAGGTTTAAGAGAAAGTCTCTGAAGTGGAGGGGGACGACAAGCACTCGGCCGGCCCCCAGCTCAGCGATCTTTTGTTCACTGTACAGGAGGTCCTGGTCCCAATAGATCCAGTGGGACCCCGAGGAGTCTCCTGTGGCTTGCGTGGCGGCTTGTTGTCGGAGCCCCTCAAGGGAAGGACATGTCTTTTGTTCCCGACGGAACTGCTTGCGGGTGGGGCCCCCTTCTTGGCGCCACTGGGCTAGTTCGGGAAGGGGCCCGAGCTCGGGAGGTTCTTCATGGCGGGGGCCCTGCGACCCCAGTCCGGGTTCGGCCGTGGCAGTGGCGGGTGGTGGCGGTGCCGGCCATTCAGGTTCTTCGGGCAGATTGTCTTCGGTTGGGAGGGCGTCCCGGGTGGACATGGATCGGGTCGTTACGCAAACCCATTCAGGAAGGCCTAGCATCCCCAGATGTTCTCTTCGCTCGATCTGTGCCCAGGGGGAACTTTCCAGGTCGTTCCCTAGGAGGCAGTCCACTGGGGCATCGTCTCGGACGGTGACTTTCAGCATGCCGGACACTCCTCCCCACTCGAAGGGGATGCGGGCCATCTGGCACAGGCTCTTGGAATTGTCCGCTGACCGGACAGGGCACAGAACGTGGGGCAAGATTTGTTCTGGGGTCACCAGATGGCAGCGGACGGCGGTTATGCTGGCCCCCGTGTCACGGAGAGCCTCGGCCCGGCGTCCGTTGATGGTTACCCACTGGCGGTACTTCTGGGTGTTGATCGGAATCTGGTCTCGGGGGATCATGTCTTTGTCACCCAGGGAGGCGAGGCACATGGCCGCGGACTCCCATTCTTCTGGTTCCAGAGGGCCCTCTTCTTCTTCCTCCTTTTCTTCGCTCAGAGCAGCTGCAGTGATTTGTCGACCGGGGGGCCCGGTGGGGCCGGGCCGCTGGTTCATGGGGCAGAGAGGATCATTGGCATAGTGGCCCAGCCGCTGGCATCTGTGGCACGTAACGTTGGGGCGTGGCCCCAGTCGAGCTGGATGGGCCCCCCTCGGGCTGGAGGCTGGTGTAGAGGAGGCGGGCGAAGACCCCGGCAGGAGGTCTCGGCCTCGGCTGATGCCAGACCCGCCGCCTCGCGGCCGGTGGTTCCCCGGGGACCCTTGTCCGTATTCTCCTGTGGTGTTCCGGTGGACGCGGTTGCTCGCCCACCGATCTGCTTCGACCGCTAGTTTTCGCGGCTCGGTCAACTTGCTGTCGAGGAGGTGCTGTCGTAGTTCAATGAAGCAGTTGTTGGAGAGGTGCTCCCATAACATAAGGTCGACCAACTGCTGGTAGGTAGTGACCTGACTGCCTTTGACCCACCCCTCGAAGGCTCTGTGTTGGACAGGCCACATGAAGGGCTCGCTCCCTCCCCGCAGGACAGGGCCCGGGCCACCGTCAGCACCATTGCCCGGCCCCGCCGCCATCTTGGACACGGCACCACGCGGCCGTGCGGCCTCAGCCCGACCCCAACCCTGGGCCTGGCCAGGCCCCGACATCCCGGCACCACCCTCCACCCAGGAGGTGAACGGCCCACTTGGCAGGTCAATGGGAGTACGAAGTGTCGATGGCTCTCCCCCGCCAGGTGCCGAGCACCCCCAGCCTCCTCGGGCGCTGGCTCCACCCCCCTGCTGGGTGTCTGGACTCCCTCATCCCGGACCTCCCGACCTCCAAGAGCGAGGGTCCGGACATCAAAGGGCGCCAGACCTATAACTGAGGCAGCCCCAGGACAGGAAGGCAGTTGTATCCTGGAGTCGATAGACACCGCGACGAACTCATCCTTGACGGACTGCTGGCGCTGCCACAGCCCTGCCTTATGAACTATTGTCCTGCCTGCTGGCGCTGCCGCGGCCCTCTGCAACCTTCATCCTCGTTGGGACCTGCTGGCGCTGCCGCGGCCCGTTGTAACCTTCATCCTCGTGGGACCTGCTGGCGCTGCCGCGGCCCGTTGTAACCTTCATCCTCGTTGGGACCTGCTGGCGCTGCCGCGGCCCGTTGTAACCTTCATCCTCGTTGGACCTGCTGGCGCTGCCGCGGCCCGTTGCCACCTACGATCTCTTCGGGACCTGCCGGCGCTGCCGCGGTCCGACCCCTCCGAACACCGAGCTCGAGGATTGTGAGCCATCACCGTTACACCCCCGTACCCGTGGGTACCCAGACTGTCCCGCTACCCCCTTCCCCTACTAGAGACTAGAATTGAGAGGATCATCGTGTCCTGATTGCCTTGTATCGTACCACTCTACTCCCAGAAGTGCCTATAAAAGGTGTTACCCTGAACTTTGTGTGGTGTCCATCTGTGGGGGGGAAGTTACCTGTCTGTGCGATCACTGTGCTCGGCCGACCCTCCAGGTCCCCGTCTAACATTGGTGGCTAGCGGCGCGATCCGAACCAACGCGTACTGTACAGACAGTAACTCACCCTACGACTAAAACCACAATGACGACCAAAGAGAGCGGATCGGCGGAGAAGTTCCAGATGGAAAAGCTGGAAGAATACAACCACCGAGAGCTCAAACAATTTTGCATGGACTTAGGCATTGCTACCACCGGGCTAAGCACAAAAGAAGACTTCAAAAACGCCCTAGAGGCCTGGACAGAGACAAATACCGCAACCCCCCGGGACCCCGCAGCCCTGGAAGTCAACACCACCCGGACGGAGGAACGGAGAACAGGCCCCTCCCATGAAGAGATCCAAGAGCGGGAAAAAAATAGATTACACGAGTTAGACTTGGCACGACTCAGATTAGACGGAGAATTGAAACTGGCGGAACAAAAAATAAACTTAGAACACTTACGGTTCAGAGAAGAGCGAGAGGAAAAACAGAGACAGAGAGACCTCGAAGAAAAAAGACTGGCATACGAGCACGAGTGCAAACTAGCGGAGATAGAAATGCGCAAACTGAACAAAAACCTAGGGTTGCCCGAGCAACCGCACTCCCCGGGTCCTACCGAGCAGAAGGTCCACATCCCCAAGGATGTGGTCCGAGAATATCACCGGAACGACGACATACAGCAGTGGTTCAAGGCCTATGAGATTGCCATGACCGCCCACCGGGTCGCTCGAAGTGACTGGGGAGCCGGTCTATGGGGGAGATTCGTCAACGAGGGTCGTGATGCCCTGCTGCAGCTTCCGGACCATCAAATGACGTCCTATGACCACATGAAGGCCGCCCTCCTCAGTCGATATGGACTTACACCCGAAATGTACCGCCAGAGGTTCCGCAACTGCACCCGGATCCCAGGTACGACGTGGTTGGAATACGTGAACTATTTCAGCCGAGCCTTCGAGGGGTGGATCAAGGGTAACAACGTAACCACTTACGAACAACTCTTCAATCTCATTGTGTGGGAGCACCTCTCCAACAACTGCTTTGTCGAGCTCAGGCAGCACCTCCTCGACAGTAAATTGACTGAACCCCGGCAGCTCGCCACCGAGGCTGACCGGTGGGAGGGCACCCGAGTGGCCCGGAGTGGGCCGAATGAGCAGAACAGAACCAACCAAGGTCACCATCGTCCCCGAGGAGGAGGAGGAGGCCCGGGCCGGGGCAGAGACGCCGCCCCGGCCGCACCCACTAACGCCACCCCGGCCCCAGCAGGCCGGGGAAACCCCCCGATGCGCCCGGGGTTCCGAGCTAACGTGACGTGTCATCGATGCCAGCGAGTCGGCCACTATGCCAGTGACCCGACCTGCCCGAAGAACCAGGCCCCCGGGCCCCGCCAGATGGCGGCCGCCGCCCTGGGAGAAGAACAAGTCTCCGAAGACACGGAAACCTATGAGTCGGAGCAGTTCGAGTGGGAACCCGCCGCCATGACCCTGGCATGCCTAGGAGGAAGAGACATGGTCCCGCGGACTCCCCTGCCCGCCAACACTCGGAAGTACAGCCAATGGGTGAGCATCAATGGGCGCAAGGCCGAGGCCCTGCGTGACACCGGGGCCAGTGTGACGGCCGTCCGCTGTCACCTGGTGACCCCAGAACAAATCCTACCAAACGTACTTTGCCCCGTCCGATCGGCAGATAACTCGGAGAGCCTGTGTCGGATGGCCTGCGTCCCCTTCGAATGGGGAGGAGTGTCCGGCATGCTGAAAGTAACTGTCCGTGACGATGCCCCCGTAAACTGCCTCCTGGGGAACGATCTCGAGAGCTCCCCGTGGGCCGCTGTGGAAAGAAGAGAGCATCTGGGGATGTTGGGTCTCCC
This sequence comes from Lissotriton helveticus, assembly GCF_964261635.1. NCBI lineage: Eukaryota > Metazoa > Chordata > Amphibia > Caudata > Salamandridae > Lissotriton > Lissotriton helveticus. Next base: position 938,644,389 of record NC_136059.1, read on the forward strand.
GGACTGGGCGTGCGTAACCACCCGGTCCATGGCCACCCGCACCATCCCTAGACCAGAAGAACCAGAATGGGCAGCACCTCCGCCCTCGATCACTCCAGAAGAAGACTTCCTCCAGACCGACCACCCGGACCCCACCCCAGAGGGGTCCACACAACCCCCCGAGCTTCCCGACCTGGCTCAGTGGCGTCAAGAAGGGGGTCCCACCCAGGAACAATTCCGGCAGGAGCAAAAGACCTGCCCCTCCCTCGAGGGATTGCGACAGCAAGCGCTCGCCCAGAGCCAAGGAGACACCACCGGGGCCCACTGGGTTTATTGGGACAATGATCTCTTGTACAGCGAACAGAAAATCGCAGAACTGGGGGCCGGGCGAGTGCTGGTGGTGCCCCTCCACTTCAGAGACTTCCTGTTGAACCTAGCCCATGATGTCCCCCTGGCCGGGCACCTGGGCCAAGACAAGACCTACCACCGCCTGGTGACTCACTTTTTTTGGCCCAAAATGAGAAATGACGTATCCAACCATTGCCGGTCCTGCCCGACCTGCCAGGCCAGTGGGAAGAGCGGCCGCAAACTCAAGGCACCCCTACAACCATTCCCCGTGGTGACCACCCCGTTCGAAAGGGTGGGAATAGACATTGTGGGGCCCCTGGACCCCCGAACAGCACAGGGACATCGATTCATCCTGGTCCTGGTGGATCACGCTACCCGCTATCCTGAGGCGGTCCCCCTTCGTACGATAACAGCCCCAGTAGTGGGTCGAGCCTTGATGGGGATCTTCTCTCGAGTGGGCTTCCCCCGGGAAGTCGTCAGCGACAGAGGTACGAACTTTATCTCAAAATACATGAAGTCCCTCTGGCAACAGTGTGGGGTCACCTACCGATTCACGACCCCCTATCACCCTCAAGGGAACGGACTGGTTGAACGGTTCAACCGCACGCTCAAAGGGATGATTGGGGGGTTGGAAGAGCCCCTCCGTCGCCAGTGGGATGTACTACTACCGTGCCTTCTCTTTGCCTACCGAGAAGTCCCCCAGAAGTCCCTCGGCTTCAGCCCTTTCGAACTCTTGTATGGACACCCGGTGCGAGGCCCGCTCAGCCTAGTCAAAGAAGGCTGGGAAATGCCCCCTCTAAAGAACCCTCCGGATGTTTTCAAGTACCTCCTAACCCTCCGCAACCAGACCAGAAGGTTCAGAGAGATGGCAAAAGCAAACCTGGAGGCCAGTCAGGAGGACATGAAAAGGTGGAACGATCAAAATGCATCCTCCATCGAATTTGAACCCGGCCAACAAGTGTGGGTAATGTCTCCCACCGAACCATGCGCCCTGCAAGACAAATGGACGGGGCCCTTCAAAGTGATCGAGCGCAAGAGCCCTGTCACCTATCTCATCGATATGGAATCTTCCCGAAACCCTCTCCGGGTCCTCCACGCTAATAGACTGAAACCCCACTTTGTACGCTCCGAACTCAGTCTCCTGATGGCAACCGACAATGGAACCGAGGAGGACTCCGAACCCCTTCCTGACCTCCTACGGTCACGGGAGAAGGACGGCTCCGTGGACGGGGTCCGACTCTCGGAGGCCCTCACCCTGGAACAGCGCCAAGGCTGCCGAGTCCTCCTGCTCCAGTTCTCCACCCTGTTCTCCCTCACCCCAGGGGTCACCCCCTGGTGCTTACACGACGTGGACACTGGAGACAGTCCCCCTATCCGCCATCGGGCCTACCGCGTACCAGATCGGGTACGGGCCTGCATCCAAGAGGAGGTGGCCAAGATGCTCACACTCGGGATCATCGAGCCCTCAGACAGCCCCTGGGCCAGCCCAGTGGTACTGGTCCCCAAAGCGGCCGCCCCCGGCGCCACGCCGGAGCTCCGGTTCTGCGTCGACTACCGGGGCTTGAATGCGGTCACCAGAACAGACGCACACCCCATCCCCCGAGCAGATGAACTAATCGACCGCATGGGAGCTGCCCGCTACCTCAGCATCTTCGACCTGACAGCGGGCTACTGGCAGATCGGTCTCACACCCCGGGCCCAAGAACGATCGGCATTCTCTACCCCTGATGGCCACTATCACTTCAAGGTCATGCCGTTCGGCATGAAGAATGCGCCAGCAACATTTCAGCGGCTAGTAAACCAGGTCCTGGCAGGACTCGAAGGATTCAGCGCCGCCTACCTGGACGATATCGCTGTGTACAGCCACCACTGGTCCGACCACCTCCACCACCTCCGAGAGGTGCTACAGGCCCTCCAACAAGCTGGCCTCACGATCAAGGCCAGCAAGTGCCAAATAGGCCAGGGGTCCGTGACCTATCTCGGGCACCAGGTGGGAAGCGGTCTGGTGGCCCCTCTGCAACTCAAGATCGCTGCCATCCAGTCGTGGCAGTCCCCCATCACCCAGACCGAGGTCCGTGCCTTCTTGGGACTCACAGGCTACTACCGACGGTTCGTGAGGGACTATGGCAGCATCGTAGGGCCCCTCACGGAACTCACCTCCAAAAACCAACCAAAGAAGGTCAACTGGACCCCAGACTGTCAAGCGGCCTTCGAGAAGCTGAAGGCCGCCATGTGCTCCGCCCCGGTGCTCCAGGCCCCCGACTACAGTCGGGAATTTATCGTCCAAACAGATGCCTCCGACCATGGCGTTGGGGCAGTCCTTTCCCAGCTGAACCCCGAAGGACTTGACCAGCCAGTGGCTTTCATCAGCAGACGGCTCCTGGCCCGAGAACGACGCTGGAGCACCATCGAGAGGGAGGCCTTCGCCGTGGTGTGGGCCCTCAAAAAGCTCCGGCCTTATCTCTTCGGCACCCACTTCCGGGTCCAGACCGATCATCGACCCCTGCAATGGCTCATGCAGATGCGGGGGGAAAACCCGAAACTACTACGTTGGTCCATCTCCCTGCAGGGGATGGACTTCACTGTGGAACATCGACCCGGCCAAGACCACGCCAACGCGGATGGCCTGTCCCGCTTTTTCCGCCTCGACGAGGAAAGTCCCCAAGAAGATGGGTGACTCTCCCCGCCTTCAGCTGGGGGGGACGCATGTTGGACAGGCCACATGAAGGGCTCGCTCCCTCCCCGCAGGACAGGGCCCGGGCCACCATCAGCACCATTGCCCGGCCCCGCCGCCATCTTGGACACGGCACCACGCGGCCGTGCGGCCTCAGCCCGACCCCAACCCTGGGCCTGGCCAGGCCCCGACATCCCGGCACCACCCTCCACCCAGGAGGTGAACGGCCCACTTGGCAGGTCAATGGGAGTACGAAGTGTCGATGGCTCTCCCCCGCCAGGTGCCGAGCACCCCCAGCCTCCTCGGGCGCTGGCTCCACCCCCCTGCTGGGTGTCTGGACTCCCTCATCCCGGACCTCCCGACCTCCAAGAGCGAGGGTCCGGACATCAAAGGGCGCCAGACCTATAACTGAGGCAGCCCCAGGACAGGAAGGCAGTTGTATCCTGGAGTCGAGAGACACCGCGACGAACTCATCCTTGACGGACTGCTGGCGCTGCCACAGCCCTGCCTTGTGAACTATTGTCCTGCCTGCTGGCGCTGCCGCGGCCCTCTGCAACCTTCATCCTCGTTGGGACCTGCTGGCGCAGCCGCGGCCCGTTGTAACCTTCATCCTCGTGGGACCTGCTGGCGCTGCCGCGGCCCGTTGTAACCTTCATCCTCGTGGGACCTGCTGGCGCTGCCGCGGCCCGTTGTAACCTTCATCCTCGTTGGACCTGCTGGCGCTGCCGCGGCCCGTTGCCACCTACGACCTCTTCGGGACCTGCCGGCGCTGCCGCGGTCCGACCCCTCCGAACACCGAGCTCGAGGATTGTGAGCCATCACCGTTACACCCCCGTACCCGTGGGTACCCAGACTGTCCCGCTACCCCCTTCCCCTACTAGAGACTAGAATTGAGAGGATCATCGTGTCCTGATTGCCTTGTATCGTACCACTCTACTCCCAGAAGTGCCTATAAAAGGTGTTACCCTGAACTTTGTGTGGTGTCCATCTGTGGGGGGGAAGTTACCTGTCTGTGCGATCACTGTGCTCGGCCGGCCCTCCAGGTCCCCGTCTAACACTCTGCTAAAAAAGTTCACATATTCCACCCAAGTGGTACCGGGGATTTTTTTACAGTCTCGGAACCTCTGCCGGTACATTTCAGGGGTGAGTCCGTAGCGCGTGAGTAGGGCCGTTTTCATGTGTTCATAGGAGGTCATTTCGGTGTCAGGGAGTTCCAGCAGGGCGTCCCTCCCTTCGTTGACGAACTTTCCCCACAGGCCGGCGCCCCAATCATTCAGGGGCACCCGATGGGCGGTCATGGCCACCTCGTAGGCTTTGAACCATTGTTTGATATCATCGTTCTTGTAGTATTCTTTGACTACATCTTTCGGTAGGTGAACCTTGGTGTCCACGGGAGGGGCCGAGGTCTTGGCCCCGGCCGCGCTATCTTCGTTGCTCTTGGCCTTGATTTCTAGTTCTCTCAGCCCTCGTTCGTGTTCATATGCTAGTCGTTTTTCTTCGAGGTCACGTTGTCTCCGTTTCTCTTCTAGATCCCCCTCCAGCCGTAGTTGCTCGAGGGCTATCTTTCTCTCCGCTAGCTGGAGTTCTCCGTCTAGCCGGAGTCGTGCAAGCTCCAATTTGTGTAGCCGGTTGCGCTCTCGTTCTCGAGCGTCTTCATAGATGAGGTCCGCGTTTAGTGTTGCGGTTCTTTCCCCCGTCGGGGGTGCGCTGGTTTCCTGTTGCCCGTTCGGGCTATTCTCCTCTTGGGGTGATCTGTCTCAGGTTTCCACCCATGCTTGTAGGGCCGATTTGAAGTCCTCTTTTGTGCTCAGGCCAGTGGTAGCGATACCCATGTCTTTACAGAATTGTTTTAGTTCTTTGTGGCTGTATTCTTCTATCTTCTCTTTCTGGAATTCGGCAGGTAGGTTGGTTCCTTGGGTCGTCATGGTCTCTGTGTGTTTTTCCGTCGTAGCGGGTAGATCACTCTCTGTACGATTTTGCCTTGGCTCGGATCGCAGCGCCTGCCACCAATGTTAGAAAGGCGAACTCGGGGGAGGCAGAAGGAGTCTGACTGACCACCCCTAGGTCTACCCCTCCTTCAGAGAAGGGACCGAGCGATGTTGAGAGGCCTCCGACGGGAGGGCCCTCTCCTAGAATCGTACAGCAGAGTAACCACACCCCTACAAATATACACCACACGTAGATAGAGTTTTCAATCTTTATCTGGCAATAAGTATCGTTTCAATGTATACAGCAGATCCCGAGATCTGGAGAGTCTCGTGACAAAGGGGCAAGGTAGCGAGACAGTCTTATAGATGGTCGGTTGCAAGTAGACTCTACGCACAGCTCTCAATCCTCGAGCTGGGGAGCTCCGGGAGGTTGGGCCGCGGCAGCGCCAGCAGGCTCCAAGATGGTTCAGCGAGTGTGGACCGCGGCAGCGCCAGCAGGTTCCAAGATGGTTCAGCGAGTGTGGACCGCGGCAGCGCCAGCAGGCTCCAAGATGGTTCAGCGAGTGTGGACCGCGGCAGCGCCAGCAGGTTCCAAGATGGTTCAGCGAGTGTGGACCGCGGCAGCGCCAGCAGGTTCCAAGATGGTTCAGCGAGTGTGGACCGCGGCAGCGCCAGCAGGCTCCAAGATGGTTCAGCGAGTGTGGACCGCGGCAGCGCCAGCAGGTTCCAAGATGGTTCAGCGAGTGTGGACCGCGGCAGCGCCAGCAGGTTCCAAGATGGTTCAGCGAGTGTGGACCGCGGCAGCTCCAGCAGGTTCCAAGATGGTTCAGCGAGTGTGGACCGCGGCAGCGCCAGCAGGTTCCAAGATGGTTCAGCGAGTGTGGACCGCGGCAGCGCCAGCAGGTTCCAAGATGGTTCAGCGAGTGTGGACGGCGGCAGCGCCAGCAGGTTCCAAGATGGTTACAGCAAAGATGGACCGCGGCAGCGCCAGCAGGTCCCAAAGAGGTTACAGCGAAGATGGACCGCGGCAGCGCCAGCAGGTTCCAGGTAGAACAGCAAGGGGAGTTCGTCTCAGGGTCAGCCGCGACAGCGTCAGCAGGGCTTCTCGACTCCGGGATACAACTCCCGTCCTACTCCGGGGCTGGCCCAGATATAGGTCTGGAGTCCTTTGATGTCCGGACCCTCTCGCCTGGGGGTCAGAGGGGCCGGGATGATGGTGTCCAGACACCCAGCAGGGGGGTGGAGCCAGAGCCCAGGGAGGCCGGAGGGTGATCGAAACCAGGCATCCGGGGATGGTTGGAGAGCCATCGAAACTCCCCTCTCCTTGTCTCTGGTGGAGTGGCCACTCTACCACCCGGAGGGTTCTTGGTGCCTCGATGGCGGGCTCGCTGGGGCCGTGGCCGCGGCTGGTCCGGGACCACGTGTCTGTGACGTGATGGGCCCAAGATGGCGTCGGGCCTGGAATGAGGGTCCGGGGTGGGCACCGGACCGGTAATGCTGGGGCGGCCCGAGGGTGCCGTGTCAGTGGTTGTGGGCCGCCGGGTGGCGGATCTGGTGGTTTGGAGGGCGTGCAGAGGTGTGCCCGAGGCCGACCCGGGCTTGATGGAGGGCCGATGTCGTCCGGGGCCCGCCATGCGGGAGGGGTAGGACCACGCCACGAGGCCGGGTCCAACACGCGTCCCCCCCAGCTGAAGGCAGGGGAGAGTCACCCATCTTCTTGGGGATTCTCCTCGCCAAGGCGGAAGAATCTGGAGAGGCCGTCAGCGTTGGCGTGGTCGTTGCCAGGGCGATGCTCCACGGTGAAGTCCATCCCTTGGAGGGAGATGGACCAACGTAGCAACTTCGGGTTCTCGCCCCGCATCTGCATCAACCACCGCAGGGGCCGGTGGCCGGTCTGTACTCGAAGTTGGGTGCCGAAGAGGTAGGGCCGGAGCTTCTTTAGGGCCCATACGACGGCGAATGCTTCCCTCTCGATGGTGCTCCATCGTTGTTCTCGGGCCAGCAGGCGCCAGCTGATGAAGGCCACAGGGAGGTCGACTCCGTCAGAGTTCATTTGGGAGAGTACGGCCCCAATGCCGTGTTCCGAGGCGTCAGTTTGGACGATGAACTCTCAGCTGTAGTCGGGGGCCTGGAGCACCGGGGCGGTGCACATGGCAGTCTTTAGGGTCTCAAAGGCTACTTGGCAATCGGGGGACCAGTGCACCTTCGGGGGTAGTCTCTTGGAGGTTAGTTCTGTGAGGGGCCCCACAATGCTCCCATTGTCCTTTATGAACCGCCGATAGTATCCAGTGGGCCCCAGGAAGGCTCGGACGGCGGTCTGGGTGACGGGGGGCTCCCAGGCCTGGATGGCGTCGATCTTGGGTTGAAGGGGAGCCACTTGGCCGCTCCCCACTTGGTGTCCCACATAGGTCACGGACCCTTGACCGATCTGGCACTTGCTGGCTTTTATTGTTAGTCTGGCCCGTTGGAGGGCCGACAGGACCTTCCAGAGGTGGGTCAGGTGCTCGTCCCAACAGAGGCTGTACACCGCAATATCGTCCAGATAGGCGGCGCTGAACTCTTGCAGTCCTGCCAGCACCCGATGCTAGCATCTTGGAAACTTCGGCTTGGATGCAGGCCCGGACTCGGTCGGGGACTCGGTAGGCTCGGTGCCGCACGGGCGGACTGTCCCCGGTGTCGACGTCATGAACACACCACTGGGTGACTCCGGGGGTGAGGGAAAATAAGTTCGCAAATTGACCCAGCAATTTCTGGCAGTCCTGGCGCTGTTTGGGTGTCAGCGCGGGAGAGAGGGAGACTCCCTCGACGGAGCCATCTTTCTCGGAGGTGCCCAGGAGGTCTGGTAGAGGCTCGGAGTCGTCCTCTGCTCCGTCATCGGTAGCCAACAACAGGCTCAGTTCGGTGCGGACAAAGTAGGGCTTGAGCCGATTGGCGTGCAGGACCCTGAGGGGGTTCCGGGGGGACTCCATGTCTACTAGGTAGGTGACGGGGCTCTTGCGCTCCACCACTTTGAAGGGCCCTGTCCATTTGTCCTGGAGGGCGCCGGGGTCGACCGGGGACATGACCCAGACCTGCTGGCCCGGCTCGAATTCAATGGACGAGGCATTTTCATCATACCAGCGCTTCATCTCCTCTTGACTGGCCTTCAGGTTGGTTTCGGCCAGTTCCCGGAACTTCCGAGTCTGGTTGCGGAGAGTCAAGAGGTATCGGAAGACATCGGGCGGAGTATCGGAGGCGGCCAGCTCCCAGCCTTCCTTGACCAGTCTGAGGGGGCCTCGCACCGGGTGTCCATATAATAGTTCAAAGGGGCTGAACCCCAGGGACTTCTGGGGTACCTCTCGGTAGGCGAACAGGAGGCATGGCAGCAGAACGTCCCATTTGCGCCGGAGGGGCTCTTCCAGGCCCTTGATCATTCCTTTCAGGGTCCTATTAAATCGCTCCACTAGTCCATTTCCTTGAGGGTGATACGGGGTGGTGAACTTATACGCGACCCCGCACTGTTGCCACAGGGACCGCATATATTTTGATATAAAGTTTGTGCCCCGATCACTGACGACCTCTTGGGGGAAGCCGACTCTGGAGAAGATCCCCATTAGCGCCCGGCCCACTACGGGGGCTGTGATAGTCCGGAGGGGGATAGCTTCTGGGTAGCGGGTGGCATGGTCCACCAGGACGAGGATGAAGCGGTGCCCCTGAGAGGTGGGAGGATCCAGGGGCCCCACGATGTCGATCCCTACTCGCTCGAAGGGAGTGGTCACCACGGGAAACGGTTGGAGTGGGGCCTTGATTTTCCCCCCACTCTTTCGGCTGGCTTGGGAGGTCGGACAGGTTCGGCAGTGGTTGTACACATCGCGGCGCATCTTCGGCCAATAAAAGTGGGTCACCAGGCGGCTGTAGGTTTTGTCCTGCCCCAGGTGCCCGGCGCGGGGCACGTCATGTGCCAGGTTTAAGAGAAAGTCTCTGAAGTGGAGGGGGACGACAAGCACTCGGCCGGCCCCCAGCTCAGCGATCTTTTGTTCACTGTACAGGAGGTCCTGGTCCCAATAGATCCAGTGGGACCCCGAGGAGTCTCCTGTGGCTTGCGTGGCGGCTTGTTGTCGGAGCCCCTCAAGGGAAGGACATGTCTTTTGTTCCCGACGGAACTGCTTGCGGGTGGGGCCCCCTTCTTGGCGCCACTGGGCTAGTTCGGGAAGGGGCCCGAGCTCGGGAGGTTCTTCATGGCGGGGGCCCTGCGACCCCAGTCCGGGTTCGGCCGTGGCAGTGGCGGGTGGTGGCGGTGCCGGCCATTCAGGTTCTTCGGGCAGATTGTCTTCGGTTGGGAGGGCGTCCCGGGTGGACATGGATCGGGTCGTTACGCAAACCCATTCAGGAAGGCCTAGCATCCCCAGATGTTCTCTTCGCTCGATCTGTGCCCAGGGGGAACTTTCCAGGTCGTTCCCTAGGAGGCAGTCCACTGGGGCATCGTCTCGGACGGTGACTTTCAGCATGCCGGACACTCCTCCCCACTCGAAGGGGATGCGGGCCATCTGGCACAGGCTCTTGGAATTGTCCGCTGACCGGACAGGGCACAGAACGTGGGGCAAGATTTGTTCTGGGGTCACCAGATGGCAGCGGACGGCGGTTATGCTGGCCCCCGTGTCACGGAGAGCCTCGGCCCGGCGTCCGTTGATGGTTACCCACTGGCGGTACTTCTGGGTGTTGATCGGAATCTGGTCTCGGGGGATCATGTCTTTGTCACCCAGGGAGGCGAGGCACATGGCCGCGGACTCCCATTCTTCTGGTTCCAGAGGGCCCTCTTCTTCTTCCTCCTTTTCTTCGCTCAGAGCAGCTGCAGTGATTTGTCGACCGGGGGGCCCGGTGGGGCCGGGCCGCTGGTTCATGGGGCAGAGAGGATCATTGGCATAGTGGCCCAGCCGCTGGCATCTGTGGCACGTAACGTTGGGGCGTGGCCCCAGTCGAGCTGGATGGGCCCCCCTCGGGCTGGAGGCTGGTGTAGAGGAGGCGGGCGAAGACCCCGGCAGGAGGTCTCGGCCTCGGCTGATGCCAGACCCGCCGCCTCGCGGCCGGTGGTTCCCCGGGGACCCTTGTCCGTATTCTCCTGTGGTGTTCCGGTGGACGCGGTTGCTCGCCCACCGATCTGCTTCGACCGCTAGTTTTCGCGGCTCGGTCAACTTGCTGTCGAGGAGGTGCTGTCGTAGTTCAATGAAGCAGTTGTTGGAGAGGTGCTGCCATAACATAAGGTCGACCAACTGCTGGTAGGTAGTGACCTGACTGCCTTTGACCCACCCCTCGAAGGCTCTGCTAAAAAAGTTCACATATTCCACCCAAGTGGTACCGGGGATTTTTTTACAGTCTCGGAACCTCTGCCGGTACATTTCAGGGGTGAGTCCGTAGCGCGTGAGTAGGGCCGTTTTCATGTGTTCATAGGAGGTCATTTCGGTGTCAGGGAGTTCCAGCAGGGCGTCCCTCCCTTCGTTGACGAACTTTCCCCACAGGCCGGCGCCCCAATCCTTCAGGGGCACCCGATGGGCGGTCATGGCCACCTCGTAGGCTTTGAACCATTGTTTGATATCATCGTTCTTGTAGTATTCTTTGACTACATCTTTCGGTAGGTGAACCTTGGTGTCCACGGGAGGGGCCGAGGTCTTGGCCCCGGCCGCGCTATCTTCGTTGCTCTTGGCCTTGATTTCTAGTTCTCTCAGCCCTCGTTCGTGTTCATATGCTAGTCGTTTTTCTTCGAGGTCACGTTGTCTCCGTTTCTCTTCTAGATCCCCCTCCAGCCGTAGTTGCTCGAGGGCTATCTTTCTCTCCGCTAGCTGGAGTTCTCCGTCTAGCCGGAGTCGTGCAAGCTCCAATTCGTGTAGCCGGTTGCGCTCTCGAGCGTCTTCATAGATGAGGTCCGCGTTTAGTGTTGCGGTTCTTTCCCCCGTCGGGGGTGCGCTGGTTTCCTGTTGCCCGTTCGGGCTATTCTCCTCTTGGGGTGATCTGTCTCGGGTTTCCACCCATGCTTGTAGGGCCGATTTGAAGTCCTCTTTTGTGCTCAGGCCAGTGGTAGCGATACCCATGTCTTTACAGAATTGTTTTAGTTCTTTGTGGCTGTATTCTTCTATCTTCTCTTTCTGGAATTCGGCAGGTAGGTTGGTTCCTTGGGTCGTCATGGTCTCTGTGTGTTTTTCCGTCGTAGCGGGTAGATCACTCTCTGTACGATTTTGCGTTGGCTCGGATCGCAGCGCCTGCCACCAATGTTAGAAAGGCGAACCCGGGGGAGGCAGAAGGAGTCTGACTGACCACCCCTAGGTCTACCCCTCCTTCAGAGAAGGGACCGAGCGATGTCGAGAGGCCTCCGACGGGAGGGCCCTCGCCTAGAATCGTACAGCAGAGTAACCACACCCCTACAAATATACACCACACGTAGATAGAGTTTTCAATCTTTATCTGGCAATAAGTATCATTTCAATGTATACAGCAGATCCCGAGATCTGGAGAGTCTCGTGACAAAGGGGCAAGGTAGCGGGACAGTCTTATAGATGGTCGGTTGCAAGGAGACTCTACGCACAGCTCTCAATCCTCGAGCTGGGGAGCTCCGGGAGGTTGGGCCACGGCAGCGCCAGCAGGCTCCAAGATGGTTCAGCGAGTGTGGACCGCGGCAGCGCCAGCAGGTTCCAAGATGGTTCAGCGAGTGTGGACCGCGGCAGCGCCAGCAGGCTCCAAGATGGTTCAGCGAGTGTGGACCGCGGCAGCGCCAGCAGGTTCCAAGATGGTTCAGCGAGTGTGGACCGCGGCAGCGCCAGCAGGTTCCAAGATGGTTCAGCGAGTGTGGACCGCGGCTGCGCCAGCAGGCTCCAAGATGGTTCAGCGAGTGTGGACCGCGGCAGCGCCAGCAGGTTCCAAGATGGTTCAGCGAGTGTGGACCGCGGCAGCCCCAGCAGGTTCCAAGATGGTTCAGCGAGTGTGGACCGCGGCAGCACCAGCAGGTTCCAAGATGGTTCAGCGAGTGTGGACCGCGGCAGCGCCAGCAGGTTCCAAGATGGTTCAGCGAGTGTGGACTGCGGCAGCGCCAGCAGGTTCCAAGATGGTTCAGCGAGTGTGGACCGCGGCAGCGCCAGCAGGTTCCAAGATGGTTACAGCAAAGATGGACCGCGGCAGCACCAGCAGGTCCCAAAGAGGTTACAGCGAAGATGGACCGCGGCAGCGCCAGCAGGTTCCAGGTAGAACAGCAAGGGGAGTTCGTCTCAGGGTCAGCCGCGACAGCGTCAGCAGGGCTTCTCGACTCCGGGATACAACTCCCGTCCTACTCCGGGGCTGGCCCAGATATAGGTCTGGAGTCCTTTGATGTCCGGACCCTCTCGCCTGGGGGTCAGAGGGGCCGGGATGATGGTGTCCAGACACCCAGCAGGGGGGTGGAGCCAGAGCCCAGGGAGGCCGGAGGGTGATCGAAACCAGGCATCCGGGGATGGTTGGAGAGCCATCGAAACTCCCCTCTCCTTGTCTCTGGTGGAGTGGCCACTCTACCACCCGGAGGGTTCTTGGTGCCTCGATGGCGGGCTCGCTGGGGCCGTGGCCGCGGCTGGTCCGGGACCACGTGTCTGTGACGTGATGGGCCCAAGATGGCGTCGTGCCTGGAATGAGGGTCCGGTGTGGGCACCGGACCGGTAATTCTGGGGCGGCCCGAGGGTGCGTGTCAGTGGTTGTGGGCCGCCGGGTGGCGGATCTGGTGGTTTGGAGGGCGTGCAGAGGTGTGCCCGAGGCCGACCTGGGCTGGATGGAGGGCCGATGTCGTCCGGGGCCCGCTATGCGGGAGGGGTAGGACCATGCCACGAGTCCGGGTCCAACAAGGAGGTGTAGCCACGCTCGGGAAAAACGATGGTAATGGGACTTGTGATATATACCCTAGCTTTATTTGTCACCCTCATCTCTTATTCTTTCACATGTCTTTGCCTCATCCCCTTCTACCAGGAGTTTTTTCTTATCTACCCCATCTTTTGTTTTTATCCCTGGACCTTTTTGTGCTCCATGGTCAATTCTTACGTCCTTATCCTCTATTCATATTTCTGTTTAATTAATTAACTGTTAACTTAGTTAACTTATTCTTACTGCTGCTTTATGTATTGACAATGGTTTCTGCTGGACTTGGGGTGGGGGGAGGGGGAGGTTGGGGGGTCTGCAAAATGAAGTTAATGTATCGTATTCTATTTGTCTTGAATAAAAAAAAAGAAAGCTTGCCTCCACCCCGGTGTTAACATGCCATAATCCTGTGACACCTAAGTGTCCTAAAACACAATGGAATGCCCATAGTCACCTTGGCATGTGGTGCTGTGTTAATCAAGTCTCCTTATTTACTACTTCACTTGTCCAGTTTTTGATTTTGTCCACCTGCCAATGAGGCAATATTCTGACAAATCGCAACTGTCTGTCTAGCACCTAAAGGCCATTCAGTAGCACGCTCTACAGATGTCCACATCCAATCATTCATTCGATGCTTGCTTCTCTCATCCCATCAACAGGACATGGACAAGGCTGACCAAAATGTGCACTGGCATGAGATTTGTGTTACGAGCTGGACAGTTGGTCTGCCGATGCACCTGTTGCACTTTGGGTTAGTAGAAGGAAGGTATTGTTTGGAAATGTTTTGTAACCACTCAACTGAAGCAGTCAGAGGAAATGGAAATGTATGGTGTGGCCTTTTATTACCTGCAGTGTGATTTGATAGTACTGCCTTGATGTATTCTTTGGCGGTGCAGTGAAAAGATATGAATATTTTGAGGCAATCTTTATTCTGGGCAGTGAGAACAGATACAACAACCTAGTGGTTTTCTTTAGCGTGTACACCTATACAGTGAAGTTAGGATGCAATCCATACATAGTCTGCATAGAGGACATGAATGCCTCTAAGGCATTATTTATGCTACTTAGCAATACAGTGATGGTACATAAATACCTAGATTTTACCTTTATTCAGTACAGTGTGAGGATACAAACACCTTGATGCAGTGATTGTAAATATAGTTATTGATTCCAGTCACTCCTTATTCTGTACACAGTGACATAGAGAGGGAATGCAAATGTCTACATGCAATCTTTAATCCGAGCATTGAGAGGTTAGAAATGGCTAAAGGCTTTCTTTATTGTGTAGACTGAAATTGAACAAAGGTGCCTAGAGACCCTTCTTTCTGCCATGCAGTGATGGAGTGATCTCTATTCAATGCACAGAAGCAATAACCTAGGATACAGATTCTTTCTTATGGATAGTAAGTCAGGCTGCATTTTTCTTTGGTGCAGAGCTAATCCAAAATGTTTTTTTTTCTGTTTGTTCTTCTTACCACTTTAGATATGTGGTTAAGAAAGTAGAAGTCACTATTAGTGCCATCCAAAAGCACTGAATTTCACAAGTTATACTTCACATATTACCTCATCATGACTTATTAAATGACACTGTCAGTTTAGGCCCATCCTTCAACCCTAGCTATGCCCAGTGGGGGTTGACTACATGGCCTGGCCTCTGGCTAGACCCTCCTCATGTGTCAGTCAACATCACAGATTCTTTTATTATCATGAGTCAAATACAGGTTTTGCATACAACGTCTGCAGTGCTAGCCTCAACACTGAAAATGTCTTACTTTCTCCTTAGACTGTCAAAATCAATATTCCTTTCTCAGTGGGATTTCATTTTTTAAGCATGCCCTTATGGTTTCATAATGCCCCCATACAAGGCAAATCCCTTTAGTGTTGTAAGACAAGATTACTGTTAAAAAATGTCTTGGCTTATTCAGCTTGTCCTCACCGCTGAAGTCATGAGGGGCTGGGGAAACAGTGTTTTAAATTGATGTGAGGTTTAACAAGCATTTGCAATGCAATAGGTGTCACATTGCTAAAAGTTAGAGCTATTGGCGTTGCAAATAATAATGCAACACCAATAACTCAAACTTTCAGCAATGCAAGACCTAGTGCATTGCAAATGCTTGTGTACATTGCTGCTGGTAACACTTCCTGACGTACTTAGGTGATCACTGCTAGTAATCCTGCATAGGATGTCCACTAATATAATCTTGTTTGATGTTGTCACTATTACAACACTAATAATATTAGTAACTCTAAATAATGTTCATTGACCATTAGTAGCTCTTGTTACAGAAAGGGCTGGAGACCTTTGACCTATTTTTATTATTGTTATTAAATTAAATTTATAAGGCGCTCAGCTACCCGGAGGTTTCCCGGCACCATAGGACCACATGCAACAGAAAGAACCACGTCTACTGGTTGAATAGCTAGGTTTTAAGTCCTTTACGAAAGATCTTATGGCTGGTTTCATGCCGGAGAGATGAAGATAGCGAGTTCCACAATATAGGGGCCAAATAGGAGAAGGAACGTCTGCCCATATGTGACAGTTTGAACCTGGGAACTCGAAATTTGGCTTGTGACTAAGAGCAAAGCACACCTGTCAGAAGATAAGACTGGACTAAGGAACATAGATACGGGGGTGCTATGCCTTGTTTGATTTTGTGCATATAGCATAGAGCCTTAAATTTGGTCCCGTTCTCTATCCTAAGCCAGTGAAGATCCCGGAAAACACCTGAAATGGACGATGATTTAGGCACATGAGAAAGCATTCTAGCCGCCAAGTACTGAACCACTTGTAATTTGCGAACTGTCTCCTTATTGGCTCCTAAATACAGAACGTTACCATAGTCCAGCCTAGACATGATCAAGGCTAGAATCACGTTTTTTTGGGTGGGACCAGGCAACATCCATAGTATTTTACGGAGACATTTTAAGATGGTAAAGCAAGTTGGTGCAGTCTTGACTACTTGCTGTCTCATAGGCAGCTGATCGTCGAGCATCACGCCTAAATTGCTTGCAGCTTGCACCGGTTGGGGTAGTTTGCCCATTTCTGGCGGCCAATGAAGTGGGCCCTAGAGATCTTTATTTTTCCCCAGGATCAGAGCCTCAGTCTTTTCGCCATTTAACTTAAGCCAGTTTCTATGCATCCAGCTAGCTATTTTTTGCAGCCCAACCTGTAGAGATGACACAGTGAAGGGTACGTTGGAGGAAAGAGAAAAAAGAACCTAGAAGGAAAACAGTTTAGCTAGGTAGGGTACAGGTGCATGTAGCCTTGTGGTCAGGTGAGTGTTGCCTGTGGAATAAAACTTGCCATTTGGCCCTTTACTGCCCCAAGCCCCTCTGTGCCTATCCTGCACAAGCCCATCCATGCTAGACCACAGGCCCTACATGCTATCCATGCAGCACATGCTGATTGGTGCAAACGTGAGGGGTGCACTTTTTTGTACAGCTTGCAAAGAAGGCTTTTCTTTTTTAATTAGAGCCAGAGTAGGCCAGCTTTGTACCTGCACCTGTTTACCTGTAGTAACCAGCTAGCATTGTGCTGTTAAAAACAAAGATGCACACAATGCACTGGACATGGCAGGCACATACTCAAATGCTTAATGATATTACCCTAGTTGTACTCAGTGTGTGTATGTATGTGTCTGTGTGTGTGTGTGTGTGTGCGTGTGGGTTTGTGTTACTATCCTTGTGGGGACTTGGGTGTGATAACACACTCACGCTGTGGGGACTTGATTGCACTGTGGGGACCTGAACCCAGGTCCCCACAAGGTACCGTCCTTTAAATGATAAAAAATGGCTTCTGGGACATCTGTGTCAATTTTTACAACTTTTAAAAAAATTGTCTTGTGGGGACCTGTGTTTCATAAAGTGTGTTTAAATTTTTGCTCGCTCTGCCCCCGTAGACAGGAGGCGGTACTGAAGTCTTAAACACACTTTGCATTTAAACACACTTTGTTCACCAGGAATACAAGTTAGCAGCAGAAAGCACAGATATTTCAAAGGAAAAGCTGCAAAACTCGGGGTTAAAAATATATTTTTCATGCAAAGTAACATTTTCCCCATTTAATAAAGTGAAACTTTATTTCCATGAAAATTTTGAATTCAGACTATTTGAGTTTCAAAATTGTTAAACATTGTTACAATCAATTTGGATACGATTTGAATCCCAGATTACATTGTGGTGTGTGGAATGTGGTGTGTGGAACCACTCCACATTCCACACACACACTCCACATTCCACACACATTCCACACACATTCCACACACCACATTCCACACACATTCCACACACATTCCACACCACATTCTGTTAGAAAGGTGACCCCGGGGGAGGCAGAAGAGGTCTGACTGACCACCCCTAGGTCCACCTCTCCTTCGAGAAGTAGCCGAGCGTTACCGAGAGGCCTCCGGGGTGAGGGTCCTCTCCTAGGATCGTACAGCAGAATAATCACAACACTACAGACGGACACCACACCAGAGGTCGAGATCTTAAGCTTTTATAGGTAATAAAGGTTGCTGGTTCTTGGCAGTATATACAGGCAGATCGAAGGATCCGTAAAGTCTCGTAAAGGGGGGTAGGGTAGCGGGACAGTCTCAACTCGGGTGGAAGAAGGGATACCCTACGCACAGCTCTCAATCTTCGAGCTGGGGGGTTCCGAGAGGTCGGGCCGCGGCAGCGCCAGCAGGCTCTCAGGCTGGTTTCAGCAAGGTGGGCCGCGGCAGCGCCAGCAGGCTCTCAGATGGTTTCAGCAAGGTAGGCCGCGGCAGCGCCAGCAGGCTCTCAAGATGGTTTCAGCAAGGTAGGCCGCGGCAGCGCCAGCAGGCTCTCAAGATGGTTTCATCAAGGTAGGCCGCGGCAGCGCCAGCAGGCTCTCAAGATGGTTTCAGCAAGGTAGGCCGCGGCAGCGCCAGCAGGCTCTCAGATGGTTTAGGTTACCGGAGATGAGTTCGTCTGGTGTCGGCCGTGACAGCATCAGCAGGGCTTCCAGTCCAGGATACAACTGACGTCCTAATCCAGGGCTGGCCCAGATATAGGACTGGAGTCCTTTGATGTCCGGACCCTCGCGCCTGGGGGTCAGAGGGGCCGGGATGATGGTGTCCAGACACCCAGCAGGGGGGTGGAGCCAGCGCCCAGGGAGGCCGGAGGGCGATCGAAACCAGGCGCCCAGGGACGGCTGGAGGGCCATCGAAACACCCTTTTCTCCGGGATCTGTCGAGTGGCCACTCGACCACCTGGGTGGATCTTGGTGCCTCGATGTCTGGGCTTCGCTGGGGCCTGGGCCGGGGCCGAGGCCACGTGGTCGTGACATGGTGGGCCCAAGATGGAGTCGGGCGCGGCCTCGTGCTTAGGTCGTGAGGGGCCCACGATGGAGCCAGGTCGGTAGTGGGGGTCCGGGATGGTGGCCGGACCAGCAATGTTGGGGCGTGCAGTGTCGGGCAAAAGGGCTGCCCGATGCTGGGCGGAGGGCCGATGTCGTCCTGGGCCCGCCATGTGGGAGGGGTAGGACCACGCCATGAGGCCGGGTCCAACACATTCCACACACCACATTCCACACACATTCCACACACTTTCCACACAATTCTACACACATTCCACACACCACATTCCACACACATTCCACACACCACATTCCACACACATTCCACATTTCACACACCACACACCATATTCCACACACCACACACCACATTCCACACACCACGTTCCACACACCACGTTCCACATTCCACACACCACACATTCCACAAACATTCCACACACATTCCACACACCACATACATTCCACATTCCACACACATTCCACACACCACATTCCACACACAATCCATATTCCACACACATTCCACACACATTCCACACACCACATTCCACACACATTCCACACACATTCCACACACCACCCATCACACACACCACATTACACACACACACACACACCACACACACCACATTCCACACACCACATTCCACCCACATTCAACACACCACATTCCACACACCACATTCCACACACCATATTCCACACACATTCCACACACATTCCACATTCCACACACATTCCACACACCACATTCCACACACATTCCACACACCACATTCCACACACATTCCACACACCACACACACCACATTCCACACACCACATTCAACACACACCACATTTCACACACCACATTCCACACACAACATTCCACACCACATTCCACACCACATTCCATTCCACACCACATTCCAGACCACATTCCAGACCACATTCCACACCACATTCCACACACATTCCACACACATTCCACACACCACATTCCACACACCACATTCCACACACACTCCACATTGCACACACCACATTCCACACACATTCCACACGCCACATTCCACACACCACATTCCACACCACATTCCACACCACATTCCACACACATTCCACATACCACATTCCACACACCACATTCCACACACATTCTACATTCCACACACCACATTCCACACACCACATTCCACACACCACATTCCACACGCATTCCACACACCACATTCCACACACCACATTCCACACACCACATGCCACACACCACATTCCACACACATTCCACACACCACATTCCACACACATTCCACACACCACATTCCACACACCACATTCCACACACCACATTCCACACACCACATGCCACACACATTCCACACAAATTCCACACACATTTCACACACCACATTCCACACACATTCCACATACCACATTCCACACATTCCACATTCCACACACATTCCACACACATTCCACACACCACATTCCACACACATTCCACACACATTCCACACATACCACACACACAACATTCCACATTCCACACACACCACATTCCACACACATTCCACACACCACATTCCACAGACCACATTCCACACACATTCCACACACATTCCACACACCACATTCCACACACACCACATTCCACACACATCCCACACACATTCCACACACACCACATTCCACACACATTCCACACACACCACATTCCACACATATTCCACACATATTCCACAAACATTCCACACCTCATTCCACATACATTTCACACACCACATTCCACACACCACATTCCACACACCACGTTCCACATTCCACACATATTCCACACACCACATTCCACACACATTCCACACTGCACATTACACACACCACATTCCACACACATTCCACACACATTCCACATACATTCCACACACCACATTCCACACACATTCCACACACCACATTCCACACACATTCAACATACACACATTCCACACACATTCCACAAACCACATTCCACACACCACATTCCACACACATTCCACACACATTCCACACACATTCCACACACATTCCACATACATTACACACACACACATACCACACACACCACATTCCACACACCTCATTCCACACACCACATTCCACACACCACATTCCACACACACCACATTCCACACACATTCCTCATTCTACACACCACACACCATATTCCACACACCACACACCACACACCACATTCCACACACCACATTCCACACACCACATTCCACACACCACGTTCCACACTCCACATTCCACACACCACATTCCACATTCCACACACCACACATTCCACACTCCACATTCCACAAACATTCCACACACATTCCACACACCACATTCCACACACCACATACATTCCACATTCCACACACATTCCACAAACCACATTCCACACACATTCCACACACATTCCACACCCCACATTCCTCAGACATTCCACACACATTCCACACACCACACATCACACACACCACATTACACACACACACACCACACACACCACATTCTACACACCACATTCCACCCACATTCCACACACCACATTCCACACACCACATTCCACACACCACATTCCACACACATTCCACATTCCACACACATTCCACACACCACCTTTCACACATCGCATTCCACACACCACATTCCTCACACATTCCACACACACCACATTCCACATTCCACACACACCACATTCCACACACATCCCACACACATTCCACACACACCACATTCCACACACCACATTCCACATACACCACATTCCACACACATTCCACATTCCACACACCACACACCATATTCCACACACCACACACCACATTCCACACACCACATTCCACACACCACATTCCACACTCCACATTCCACACATTCCACACACCACATTCCACATTCCACACACCACACATTCCACACACCACATTCCACAAACATTCCACACACCACATGCATTCCACATTCCACACACATTCCACACACATTCCACATTCCACATACCACATTCCACACACATTCAACACACCACATTCCACATACATTCCAGACACATTCAACACACCACATTCCACACACCACATTCCACACACCACATTCCACACACATTCCACACACCACATTCCACACACTACATTCCACACACAGTACATTCCACACACATTCCACACACCACATTCCACACACATTACACACACCACATTCCACACACATTCCACACCTTCCACACACATTCCACACACCACATTCCACACACATTCCACACACCACACACATTCCATACACCACACACACTACATTCCACACACATTCCACACACCACATTTCACACACCACATTCCACACACATTTCACACACCACATTCCACACACCACATTCCACACACCACATTCCACACACCGCATTCCACACACATGCCACACACCACATTCCACACACCACATTCCACACCACATTCCACACACCACATTCCACACACCACATTCCACACACCACATTCCACACACCACATTCCACCCACATTCCACACACCATATTCCACAGTCCACACACATTCCACACACCACATTCCAGACACATTCCACACACCACATTCCACACACCACAATCCACCCACATTCCACACACCACATTCCACATTCCACAAACATTCCACACACCACATTCCACACACCACAATCCACCCACATTCCACACACCACAATCCACCCACATTCCACACACCACATTCCACATTCCACACACATTCCACACACCACATTCCACACACACATTCCACACACCACATTCCACACACCACATTCCAAACACCATATTCCACACACATTCCACACACCACATTCCACACACCACATTCCACACACATTCCACACACCACATTCCACTCACCACATTCCACACACATTACACACACATTACACATTCCACACAGACACACTCCACATTTCACACACACACTCCACATTCCACACACTCCACATTCCACATTCCACACACAACATTCCACACACCACATTCCACACACCACATTCCACACACATTCCACACACCACATTCCACACACCACATTCCACACACATTCCACATGCCACATTCCACACCACATTCCACACCACATTCCACACACCACATTCCACACACCACATTCCACACACATTCCACATTCCACACACCACATTCCACACACCACATTCCACAAACCACATTCCACACACATTCCACACACATTGAACACACCACATTCCACACACCACATTCCACACACCACATTCCACACACACACTCCACACACACACTCCACACACATTCCACACACATTCCACACACATTCCACACACCACATTCCACACACCACATTCCACACACATTCCACATTCCAAACACCACATTCCACACACATTCCACACACATTCCACACACACTACACACACCACATTCCACACACCACATTCCACACACCACATTCCACACACATTCCACACACATTCCACACACATTCCACACACCACATTCCACATGACATTCCACACACCACATTCCACACACATTCCACACACCACATCCCACACACATTCCACACACCACTTTCCTCATTCCACATAACACACACAATCCACACACATTCCACACACCACATTCCACACACCACATTCCACACACATGCCACATTCCACACCACGTTCCACACCACATTCCACACACATTCCACACACCACATTCCACACACATTCCACACACATTCCACACACCACATTCCACACACCACATTCCACATACCACATTCCACACACAACATTCCACACACATTCCACACACATTCCACACCACATTCCACACACCACATTCCACACACCACATGCCACACACATTCCACACACATTCCAAACACCACATTCCACACACATTCCACACACCACATTCCACACACCACTTTCCACACACATTCAACACATTCCACATTCCACACGCATTCCACACACCACATTCCACACACATTCCACACACACCACACACACCACATTCCACATTCCACACAAACTACATTCCACACACATTCCACACACATTCCACACACCACATTCCACACACCACATTCCACACAGACCACATTCCACACACATCCCACACACATTCCACACACACCACATTCCACACACATTTCACACACACCACATTCCACACATATTCCACACACATTCCACACACATTCCACACACATTCCACACCACATTCAACATACATTTCACACACCACATCCCACACACCACATTCCACACACACTACATTCCACACACATTCCACACACCACATTCCACACACATTCCACACACATTCCACACATTCCACACACATTCCACACACCACATTCCACACACATTCCACACACCACACACATTCCACACACAACACACCACACACACTACATTCCACACACATTCCACACACCACATTCCCCACACATTCCCCACGCCACATTCCACACATTCCACACACCACATTCCACACACCACATTCCACACACCACATTCCACACACATTCCACACACCACATTCCACACACCACACTCCACACCACATTCCACACACCACATTCCTCACACATTCCTCACACATTCCACACACCACACACACCACATTCCACACACACACACCACACACCACATTCCACACACACCACATTATACACACCATATTCCACACCAAATTCCACCCACATTCCACACACCACATTCTACATTCCACACACATTCCACACCCCACATTCCACACACATTCCACATTCCACACACCACATTCCACATACACCACATATACACACCACATTCCACACACCACAATCCACCCACATTCCACACACCACATTCCACATTCCACACACACCACATTCCACACACCTCATTCCACACACCACATTCCGCACACCACATTCCACACACATTCCACACACCACATTCCACACAACACATTCCACACCACATTCCACACACCACATTCCACACACCACATTCCATACACATTCCACACACATTCCACATTCCACACACACGCACTCCACATTCCACACACACTCCACATTCCACACACTCCATAATCCACATACATTCCAACACATTCCACACACATTCCACCCACACACACACACACATTCCACACACCCCGTTCCACACACCACATTCCACACACCACATTCCACACACATTCCACACACCACATTCCACACACCACATTCCACACACATTCAACACACCACATTTCACACACCACATTCCTCACACATTCCTCACATATTCCACACACAACACACCACACACACACCACATTCCACACACACACCACACACACCATATACCACATAACACACACCACATTCCACACACCACATTCCACCCACATTCCACACACCACATTCGACATTCCACACACATTCCACACACCACATTACACACACCACATTCCACACACACCACACCACACACACCACATTCCACACACCACAATCCACCCACATTCCACACACCACATTCCACATTCCACAAACAACATTCCACACACATTCCACACACCACATTCCACACACCACATTATAACACCACATTCCACACACATTCCACACACATTCCACATTCAACACACATGCACTCCACATTCCACACACACACTCCACATTCCACACACTCCACATACATTCCACACACATTCCATACACATTCCACACACATTCCACACACACACTCCACATTCACATTCCACACACCACATTCCACACACCACATTCCATGCACATTCCACACACATTCCACACACATTCCACACACATTCCACACACATTCCACGCACATTCCACACACATTCCACACACATTCCACACACATTTGACACACATTCCACACCACATCCCACACACATTCCACACACACACCACATTCCACACACCACATTCCACATACACCACATTCCACACACATTCCACATTCCACACACCATATTCCACACACCATACACCACATTCCACACACCACATTCCACACACCACATTCCACACTCCACATTCCACACATTCCACACACCACATTCCACATTCCACACACCACACATTCCACACACCACATTCCACAAACATTCCACACACCACATACATTCCACATTCCACACACATTCCACACACATTCCACATTCCACATACCACATTCCACACACATTCAACACACCACATTCCACACAAATTCCACACACATTCAACACACCACATTCCACACACCACATTCCACACACATTCCACACACCACATTCCACACACCACATTCCACACACAGTACATTCCACACACATTCCACACACCACATTCCACACACATTACACACACCACATTCCACACACATTCCACACCTTCCACACACATTCCACACACCACATTCCACACACATTCCACACACCACACACATTCCACACACCACACACACTACATTCCACACACATTCCACTAACCACATTTCACACACCACATTCCACACACCACATTCCACACACCACATTCCACACACCACATTCCACACACCACATTCCACACACATGCCACACACCACATTCCACACACCACATTCCACACCACATTCCACACACCACATTCCACACACCACATTCCACACACCACATTTCACACACCACATTCCACACACATTCCACACACCACATTCCACACACCACATTCCACACACCACATTCCACACACCACATTCCACACACACACACTCCACACACACACTCCACACACATTCCACACACATTCCACACACATTCCACACACCACATTCCACACACCACATTCCACACACATTCCACATTCCAAACACCACATTCCACACACATTCCACACACATTCCACACACACTACACACACCACATTCCACACACCACATTCCACACACCACATTCCACACACAACATTCCACACACATTCCACACACATTCCACACACATTCCACACACCACATTCCACATGACATTCCACACACCACATTCCACACACCACATTCCACACACAACATTCCACACACATTCCACACACATTCCACACACATTCCACACACCACATTCCACATGACATTCCACACACCACATTCCACACACATTCCACACACCACATCCCACACACATTCCACACACGACTTTCCTCATTCCACATAACACACACAATCCACACACATTCCACACACCACATTCCACACACCACATTCCACACACATTCCACATGCCACATTCCACACCACGTTCCACACCACATTCCACACACATTCCACACACCACATTCCACACACATTCCACACACATTCCACACACCACATTCCACACACCACATTCCACATACCACATTCCACACACAACATTCCACACACATTCCACACACATTCCACACCACATTCCACACACCACATTCCACACACCACATGCCACACACATTCCACACACATTCCAAACACCACATTCCACACACATTCCACACACCACATTCCACACACCACTTTCCACACACATTCAACACATTCCACATTCCACATGCATTCCACACACCACATTCCACACACATTCCACACACACCACACACACCACATTCCACATTCCACACAAACTACATTCCACACACATTCCACACACCACATT